>NC_134698.1:50598553-50898553 GCF_050947455.1 Rhinoderma darwinii
CCTCACATTTATAGTAATTAACCCCATCAACAACCTCACACATTAACCCAATGTTGCCCATTACAACTGAAGTACTTGATGGGATTACTTTCTATAATCATTATAGTAAGGGAGTAAGTGATCCTACAAGTACCTCATATTCATAAGGGGCAACACTGGGTTAATGTGTGAAGTACATGATGGGGTTAATTACGATTAAAGTGAGGCACATGGAGGTATTAAATTCATAACACCTCATGCCTCACATTAATATTAAGTAATGGCAACATTGGGGTTAGTGTGAGTCACATTAAGGGCGGATTTACACAAGCGTGTGCGTTTCTGCACACGCAAAAAAAGCGGCATTTTGCGTGCGCAAAATGCACTTAACAGCTCCGTGTGTCATCACATAGGATGTGCGGCTGCGTGATTTTCGCGCAGCCGCCATCATTATGACACCCCGTTTGGATGTTTGTAAAGAGAAAAGCATGTGGTGCTTTTCTGTTTCCAAACATACTTTTGCCTGCTGTTGCGCGAATAACGCGCGTCCCACGGAAGTGCTTCAGTGTGGTGCGCGTGATTTTCACGCACCCATTGACTTCAATGGGTGCGTGATGCGCGAAAAACGCAGAAATATAGGACCTGTAGTGAGTTTTACGCAGCGGACTCACGCTGCGCAAAATCACGGACAGTCAGCACTGCCACATAGACTTGCATAGGTCCGTGCGACACGCGTGAAAAACACGCGGGTGGCACGGACGTATATCACGTTCGTGTAAATCCGCCCTAACTCCAATGTTCCTCAATACTGACTGCCTGCACAACATCATCATTGGTGGCAGTGGAGTGTTCATTCCTCCTCCTGTGATGCAGCCGGTGCCACTCTAACGAGCGGTGGTTCAGGGCGGGAACTAAAGACAGAGAACATCACAGACGAAGGCTGAGCCGAAAGGCACATCGGGGTTGGCACCATCCCGGTTTGCACCATACAGATGGGTATGCATTGAGGCATTGTATATTACTTGAAGTATTTATTCCTTTACATATGTTATTTACATGCTACCTTTTACCTATACCCCTGTTCACTTTGGAATTTTATTTTTGTCCAATCTACTATGTTTTGACATATATTTATATGCAACTGTAGCTTCCACGTAGCACTTTATCTATGATGTTCACTTATGACACATATACCAGTTGCCTTGGACTTAGGCTGTGTTTGTATGTTTCATTCCGGTGATGTCGCTTTATCCATTGTGGTATATTTTTTCTTGTATGATTGAAGGAACAGGGGGAGTAGGAAAAGTAGTGTGTTTCATAGATATAAAAAATAAAAAATACTTTATTATTAAATTGTTATTAAAAACAATGTTGGATGTAATAATAAAGTATTTTTTATTTTTTATATCTATGAAACACACTACTTTTCCTACTCCCCCTGTTCCTTCAATCATACATTGACAATCGGTGGTGTACACCTAGTGTGAGTTACTCCGACATATATTATATATAAATTGTACGGGGGTAATACCCATCCAAATATATATTTTTTCTTGAACTGTGGTGCTTTGTCCCATTATTCTGTAGGTTTATACATTTTGGATAGATGGGATGCACCTTTTACTGCTCCTTATGTAGTTGCTTGAGTTGATTTATAACGGGTGTTATACAGATGTAGCCGTCTTTATCTCGATTTTTTAACGCATTAAATACAGTGCCAAGAAACTTTAACTTGACTTTTTTTTAATGGCTTATCAATGGCTTATGTTGTGTGATATCACTCTGCAAAAAGTTATCAGTCAAGATAAAGATGGCTACATCCGTATCTACAGACCACTGCATGCTTTAGTTATCCATATGTTAGTACGTATACTTTTTTTCTTATTGCACATCTTTAATACATTTAATTCATTTTCAGACTTCTGTTAGCCCTGTCTTTTTTATAGGCAGTTTTTGACTGTGTAGGTAGGGACAAAATCTAATAGGACAAAGTTAACAAAAGGGTAGGGATATAGTGTATATTGGATTTGTCTTTATTATGTTTCCTATTGTATTTCTTGTTTCAGGTTCTGGATGTCTTGTGCTCTCTATGTGTATGTAATGGGGTTGCAGTGCGTACAAATCAGAATCTAATTTGTGACAATTTGCTGCCCAGGAGAGATCTCTTGTTGCAAACTCGTTTGGTTAATGATGTCACCAGGTATGTTCTCATCTCTTAAAGGGATTTGATATTGATGGCCTATCCTCAGGATAGTCCATCAATATCAGATCGGTGTTGGTCTGACTTTCGGCATACCCACAGTCTACTGAGTGCAGGGGCCCTTTATTGTTTACGAGGCACAGCTCCATACATTTTGTAGCGGCTTTGCCTAATGCTGCAGCTCTCTACAGCTCAGTCCTATTCAATTCAATAGTACTGAGCTGTAATACCAGGCAAAGGGTAGGCCAACAATATCAAAGGTCTGGAAAACCATTGTAAATATTTTTATGAAGAAGTGAATATTATTTATATCATAAAATATGACATGGCCCTAATTTATTGAACTGTATAGAAGCAGATACATTTAGGAAGTGTCAATGCTGCAACACTGAAGTTTGCAGCATGCAGCTTCTGCCATAGCCTTCTTCCATCTAGAACAATGTATATCATAGGACATCTTATATTACATGATATTGACGAGTTGACAAGTGAAGCTACATCAGTGGAGCTACTTATCAGAGTGTATTACTTAAATAGCAATACCTTTGCATTATGTTATTATTGAAATTGCTTCTGATAGCCGCAGAATGGACAATTTTATGACCGTCTGGATTCTCAAATTGCTCCTCTAGCTTCTGATAATGGCAGTTTATCAGGAAATTGCTATTTACTTTCAAAATGTGGCCTCAAAGGTGGAGTTACGATTAAAAAATGATTTATGTAGTCTGATGTGGTAAGAAGAATAACGACATAAGCTTTACAAAGTGAAGTGCCACTTACTTTTACAATAAAACCTATACTATATGCAAAATAGTAAAGAAAACATAAACTAAAGTTTATCTTGTCATTAATAAACTCCAAATATTCCCTTAAACTTTAATTTATATCAAACATGCTTCCAACTTTGTGGTAGCAGTTTGGGGAAAGCCCTTTCCGGATCCAGCATGACTGTGTCCAAATGCACTAAGCAAGGTCAATAAAGGCATGGTTAGGTGAGATTGGTGTGGAAGAACTTGACTGGCCCGCACAGAGCCCTGACCTCAACCCCATCAAACACCTTTGGGATGAACTAGAATGGAGCTTCTGAGCCAGGCCCTCTTGTCCAACATCAGTGTCTGACCTCACAAATGCTCGTCTGCATGAAAGGCCAAAAATTCTGACAGACATTGGACAGTTGAGCCTGACCTCTGCTTCTGTCTCTTTCCTCTGTCTCTGAAGTGTGTTTTTTTTCTATCCTTCCATTTGTCCATTACTGGTTGGCCTTTCTTCTATCTCCCTCAGCTGGTATCCTCTCACCTGCTACCAGTCTCTATCCCTTATCCCCTCTCTCAGTATCTGGCTTTTCCCTCTTAAGTAATGGGGACTGCCTCGCCTAGTGCTCCTCAGGTCTCCCCTTATGGTTCAGTCGCGCCCCATCCAGCGCTCATCCCCTAAGACTGGTGGCAGCAGTTAAAAATTTAGGCTAAGGCTTTTACTTGCCTTAGGTGGATTCCTGTGGATAGGTGATAAATGTCCATTGCCCCACAAGGGCCAAATAATGGAAACAACCCCACTCTTGTTTGAACGTTGCCCAGAGGTGAGGGAAGGCCATTGAAAAGCTGCATAGTATGGTACTTACCTGCTCCTGTGTCCTGAGGGAAGTGTATGTTGCTGGCACCTGTCTCCATGTTGGCTGCTGCGCTACCCAAGGCATTATTCTCTGTTGCACGATCCTCATCTGTCTTCTCCCCTTGTTGTTTCCTGTATGTCTCTTATTCACTTCCTAGCCTCCTTTCTCCTGGCACTTCTTTCTCCTCCCCATTCTCTTATTTCTGCTACCACCACTATTCCATATAGGCTCTGCCCCATTTCTCAACAGGCCATGCTCCGTTCTCTCATAATTGGCCACTCTCCTCCTGCCATCTGTCATTGGTCCCTTGTTCGTAGAAGTCCTGATTAGAGGTCACCGGGTCCCTTAGCCTCCCTAGACATGGCTGCCTCCTGTGAACAGGGTTAAGTTCCTCTACCCTTTTCCTCTCCACAGTTTCAACCCATCTACAGTATAACCTGTAGGCCTGGGTTGGCCATGCAGCCAGTCCAGATCTCTCTGTCCACTGTGACTTGCATCCAGGCTGCCCCAAGATTCCTCTGCTGTCGTCAGTAAGGATGTGGTAATGCCTAAAAGGGCCAGGTCCCTATTCTAGGACAAAGGAGACCTATACAGACTACCGCGGTCTATGGTTGGGATACATAGAGCGTCTGCCATCTCAGCAATCTGTTCAGGCTGGTCCCTCCACAGCATAAAATTTAAAGAGGCTCTGTCACCACATTATAAGTGGCCTATATTGTACATGATGTGATCGGCGCTGTAATGTAGATTACAGCAGTGTTTTTTATTTAGAAAAACTATCATTTTTGACTGCGTTATGACCTATATTAGCTTTATCCTAATGAGTTTCTCAATGGACAACTGGGCGTGTTTTACTACATGGCCAAGTGGGCATTGTGGAGAGAAGTGTATGACGCTGACCGATCAGCGTGATACACTTCTCTCCATTCATTTATACAGCACATAGCGATATAGCTATATCGCTATGTGCAGCCACATAAAGACACACTAACATTACTGCAGTGTCATGACAATGAATATACATTACCTCCAGCCAGGACGGGATGTGTATTCAGAATCCTGACACTTCTCTGTGATTTACAGTATATCAGACGGAGTCTCGCGAGATTACGCTGTAAACTGTCATTTACAGCGAGATCTCGCTGTCCTGTGCTGTAGTCTCAAACAGACGCTACAGAAGTGACAGGATTCTGAATACACATCCCGTCCTGGCTGGAGGTAATGTATATTCATTGTCAGGACACTGCAGTAACGTTATAGTGTGTGTGTATGTGGCTGCATATATCGCTATATCGCTATGTGCTGTATAAATTATTGTAGAGAAGTGTATGATGCTGATTGGTCAGCGTCATACACTCCTCCGTACAACCCCCACTTGTCCATATAGTAAAACACGCCCAGTTGTCCATTGAGAAACTAATTAGCATAAAGCTAATATAGGTCATAACACCGTCAAAAATGATCGTTTTTCTAAATAAAAAACACTGTTGTAATCTACATTACAGCGCCGATCACATCATGTACAATATAGGGCACTTATAATGTGGTGACAGAGCCCCTTTAAAAATGCATTCTGCCCCAATGAGTAGACCACATAAAATAATTAGAAATTCTCCAGACAGATCTTATTTATCTATAGCATCTGCTGAACTATTCCCTGTTAGGATGATCACAGGTAACTTGGACTAATACGCTTCCTGAGTGGAGTATTTTCTAATTCTGATTCAGAGTGTAGTACAAAACCTGGCTTCTGCAATGAAGAATTTTTTCAAAAAAAGTTTTTATTAAATAGTTTTAGTAATTTATCAAAAGAAAAAGAATGAAAGAATAATCAAAAAAAATTCCAAAGCAAAGCGCTTATAACCAACAATTCAATATGGGACACAGCAGTTCGGGATACCCTTCATGTTAAGAAGGATGCCTCCTCTCCTGATCAGGAGGGCATATTCCTTTCACCGCCATAGGCGTTTGTGCCTGTAGTCTTACTTAACCTTGGGGAATTTAAGGAATGAAAGCACCCTGACTGGTGTCCACTTCCAAACGAACAGATATGCTGTACCCCTAACCAGAGGTTCTGGTAAATCAGTGGTCATTCTCTCCATTTATGGACCCACCAGTATCACAACTCTCCAGGAGCACCACTTTCCCTCTATCAGATGCAGCATCCCTTAGCAATTCCTTAGGCAAGTAGCTGGACTCCGTTCGAAATCAGCTATTTTGGCAGCCAAATCTACTCTACGCCCGGCTGTTGCTTCCTTTTAGGTTAGAAAGGCCTGCATGGTCTGAGGCTAGATGGTTACAACAGCGCTTCTTTGCAGGAGCGCCACAAAAAGATTTGTCAGATTTTGCTTTGTAATGTCTTCAAGCCTCCATGTTCCTATGACAGGCCTCTCTGGTGTCGGCCCATTTTGCCACTAGAGCTACAGCTCTGTAGCCCTATGCCACTATATTGGGCTAATGTCCCTGGCAGCCCCTAAAAGCTCTCACTGGTTTGCACTTTTTTCAGAGATAGATTGTTCGGGAAGCGTATGGACAAAATAATTTCTGAAGCTCCTGTAGGTACCAACCCTCTACTTCCTCCCAGATGCTAGCAATCATCAAAACACTCCCAGAGGTTTTGTTTCTTTCATTACCTGCTCTCCTAGAACAGAGCAGAAGCCAAAACGTTACTTTGACACCAGGAGACCATTCTTTAAGCCTAAGCCCTCCCGGCTGGATCGCCCCAGAATCCCTAAACCCCCACTCTAACCCTCTCCTTAAGTAGTGGGACGACTTCTCTCTTTTCAGAAGATGCATGTCATACTCACATGGACGATGCCTGAGTTCAAGAGGTGGTGTCAGGTCACAAGAACACATTTTTGTCCCTCCCTCCTGGTCGGTTCTTTCTGTCTATGCCTCATCAGTCCCCGTGTTACACATTTTCTTTTTTCCAAGCTATTCATACTCCCCTCTGTCAGGGAGTGGTCATCCCAGTTCCAGAGTCCGAACATTTCCAAGGGTTCTGCTCCTATCTCTTTATAGTCCCCAAAATGGATGGTTCAGTCAAACCCATGCTGGATCTATAAAAAAGGCAAACTGTTTTGCGCAGGCTGGCAGGTTCCGGATGGAATCCTTGCAGTCAGTGGTCATGACAATGGAGCAGGTTGATTTCCTGTCCTCCATCGACATGCAATGCCTACCATCACATTTCTACCAGAGTTTCTTTTGATTCACTGTAAGCTCTCTGAATTCATGTTTTTCACCCTTTCCTTTGGCCTTGCCACTGCCCCCAGAGTTTTCACCAGGGTAATGGCCACTCTCATGGCGCTACTTTGGGCCAGGAGAACTACAGTAATCTCCTATCTGGACAACCTATTGGTGAAGGCTCCCTCCAGACAAGACACTATCTCCAGCCTCAAGATCACAAAAATATCCTGCAGAGATTTTGTGGGGTTTTCAACCAACTAAAGTTTTCTCTATCTCCGTCGCAGAACATGAAATTCCTGGGGATAATTTTCAATACCAGCACAGCCAGGGTCCATCTCTCTGCAGACAAGAATAGGTCCATCCAATCTGGAGTAGTACATCTTACCAGGAATGTTTCTTGCTTCATCTGCTTCTACATGAGGGTGTTGGGCAGGGTGGTCTCAGAGTTCGAGGCCATCCGTTATGCCCAGTTCCATATTCCCCCTATCCAAAAGGTGATCTTCTCTCATTGGGACAAATCACCTGCTCAAGGGGTATAGTTTCCCAAATGGAGTCACTTTTCGGGAGTTTCTACTGTTTTGGTCCCACAGGAGCTTTGGAAAAGCAACATGGTGCCAAGAAACCAATCCAGCAAAATCTGTGCTCCAAAAGCCAAATGGCACACCTTCCCTTCTGAGCCCTGCCATGTGCCCAAACAGCAGTTTCTGACCACATATGGGGTATTTCCGTACTCTGGAGAAGTTGCTTTTCAAATGTTAGGGTGGTACCTCAGGGACTTTGCAAATGCGACATAGTGCCGAGAAACCAATCCAGCAAAATGCGCTCCTTCCATTCTGAGCCCTGCCATGTGCCCAAACAGCACTTTATGACCACATATGGGGTATTTACGTACTCTGGAGAAGTTGTTTTACAAATGTTGGGGGGCTTTTTCTACTTTATTTCTTGTGGAAATAGTTGTTTTTTTTTTAGCTAGAACGACATCTTATTGGAAAAAAATGTAATTTTTAATTTTCACGTCCAAATTCTAATAAAATCTATAAAACACCAGTGGGGACACAATGCTCATTACACCTCTAGATTAATTCCTTGTTAGCTGTAATTTTCAATATGGAGTCTTTTTTGGGGGTGGTTCTTTTGTTTTGGCACGATAAGACCTTGTCTATCCTGACATGGTGCCTAAAATATACACTAAAAAAAAAAAAGGCCCCAAAATCTCTAGGTGCTCTATTGCTTCTGAGGCCTGTGCTTCAGTACACTAGGCCACATGTGGGATATTTATAAAAACTGTAGAATCTGGGCAATAAATATTGAGTGCGTTTCCCTGGTAAAAACTTCTGTTTGACAGAAAAAAGAGGATGAAAAATGAATTTCTGCATTGCTTTAATTCTTGTGCAACGCCTAAAGGGTTAAGAAACTTTTTAAATGCTGTTTTGAATACTTTAAGGGATGCCGTTTTTAAAATGGGGTGTTTTATAAGGGTTTGTATTGTATGGGCCCCTCAAAGCCACTTCACAACTGAACTGGTCCCTGTAAAAATAGCCTTTTGAAATTTTCCTGAATTGCTGCTAAAGTTCTAAGCCTTGTAATGCCCTAGAAAAATAAAAGTATGTTCAAAAAACGATGCCAATCTAAAGTAGACTTATGGGAAATGTTAATTAGCAACTATTTTGTGTTGTATAACTACAGTGAAGGAAATAAGTATTTGATCCCTTGCTGATTTTGTAATTTTGCCCACTGTCAAAGACATGAACAGTCTAGAATTTTTAGGCTAGGTTAATTTTACCAGTGAGAGATAGATTATATAAAATAAAAAAAAACAGAAAATCACATAGTCAAAATTATATATATTTATTTGCATTGTGCACAGAGAAATAAGTATTTGATCCCTTTGCCAAACAAGACTTAATACTTGGTGGAAAAACCCTTGTTGGCAAGCACAACAGTCAGACGTTTTTTGTAGTTGATGATGAGGTTTGCACACATGTTAGATGGAATTTTGGCCCACTCCTCTTTGCAGATCTGTAAATCATTAAGATTTCGAGGCTGTCGCTTGGCAACTCGGATCTTCAGCTCCCTCCATAAGTTTTCGAGGGGATTAAGGTCTGGAGACTGGCTAGGCCACTCCATGACCTTAATGTGCTTCTTTTTGAGCCACTCCTTTGTTGCCTTGGCTGTATGTTTCGGGTCATTGTCGTGCTGGAAGACCCAGCCACGAGCCATTTTTAATGTCCTGGTGGAGGGTAGGAGGTTGTCACTCAGGATTTGACGGTACTTGGCTCCATCCATTCTCCCATTGATGCGGTGAAGTAGTCCTGTGCCCTTAGCAGAGAAACACCCCCAAAACATAATGTTTCCACCTCCATGCTTGACAGTGGGGACGGTGTTGTTTGGGTTATAGGCAGCATTTCTCTTCCTCCAAACACGGCGAGTTGCGTTAATGTCAAAGAGCTCAATTCTAGTCTCATCTGACCACAGCACCTTCTCCCAATCACTCTCAGAATCATCCAGATGTTCATTTGCAAACTTCAGACGGGCCTGTACATGTGCCTTCTTGAGCAGGGGGACCTTGCGGGCACTGCAGGATTTTAATCCATTACGGTGTAATGTGTTACCAATGGTTTTCTTGGTGACTGTGGTTCCAGCTGCCTTGAGATCATTAAGAAGTTCCCTCCGTGTAGTTTTCGGCTGAGCTCTCACCTTCCTCAGGATCAAGGATACCCCACGAGGTGAGATTTTGCATGGAGCCCCAGATCGATGTAGATTGAAAGTCATTTTGTATGTCTTCCATTTTCTTTCTATTGCACCAACAGTTGTCTCCTTCTCACCCAGCGTCTTACTTATGGTTTTGTAGCCCATTCCAGCCTTGTGCAGGTCTATGATCTTGTCCCTGACATCCTTAGAAAGCTCTTTGGTCTTGTCCATGTTGTAGAGGTTAGAGTCAGGCTGATTAATTGAGTCTGTGGACAGGAGTCTTTTATACAGGTGACCATTTAAGACAGCTGTCTTTAATGCAGGCAGCAAGTTAATTTGGACCGTGTAACTGGTCTGGAGGAGGCTGAACTCTTAATGGTTGGTAGGGGATCAAATACTTATTTCTCTGTGCACAATGCAAATAAATATATATAATTTTGACTATGTGATTTTCTGTTTTTTTTTTTTTTATATAATCTATCTATCACTGGTAAAATTAACCTAGCCTAAAAATTCTAGACTGTTCATGACTTTCACAGTGGGCAAACTTACAAAATCAGCAAGGGATCAAATACTTATTTCCTTCACTGTATCTGTCTTACAAGCAGATACATTAAATTTTTCATTTTTAAATACTGAATCAACCAAATTTTACCAGGAACATAAAGTCCAATGTGTCACGAGAAAACAATCTCAGAATAGCTTGGATAGGTAAAAGAGTTCCACTTATTACCACATAAAGTGACACGTCAGATTTGAAAAATAAGGCTCTGTCAGGAAGGTCAAAAGTGGCCAAAGAGGGAAGGGGTTAATAGGCTGTATTTATTTATTGTCACTTTCTGTTGTCAAGAGGAGAGCTGCTGAAAGAGACAGAAAGAGAAAGAGATTCCACTAGTTAAAAGAATGCAGTTACCAAATAAATTATGGGGTTGTCGTTCACTGAAACTTCCAAACAAATCTGAGTTTCCATATTTTGGAGATTAGTTTGCTTCTTCCAGATCTCATAAAAACATTTGGTTCCTTTATACAAAGTGCTATTTTTATGTGTGGGCATTGTGAGATTAAAAGTTTTGCTATATTTTTATGTTACAATAAAGTTAACTATTTTGATATTTTTCAGCATGAGGCCTAATATCTTCCTGGGTGTAGCTGACGGCTCAGCACAGTACAAAAAGTGGTACTTTGAGATGATTATCGATCAGGTAGATCCATTTCTAACACCGGAACCAACTCACTTGCGAGTAGGTTGGGCTTCCACCTCTGGTTATGCTCCTTATCCTGGTGGAGGTGAAGGATGGGGAGGCAATGGTGTAGGTGATGATCTTTTCTCCTACGGCTTTGATGGCCTTCACTTATGGTCTGGTAAGTGCATTTTTTTTTTTTATAAGGGTGGTGCCATACATTTAGCACCATACAGATCTTAATGTAATATTAAGTCATGGCGCACAATGGCTTTATCTGAATTATCGAAATCAAGTGCAAATTGCTTGTCACCTCTATTTCCATTGTTTATTCTGGAACCGGTATTACATGCTACAGCTCATGACTCATGTCACTGAATTACAAAGCTTTCAAAATACAGGAACAACTTTTTGTTCATGAAAGGTGGCCTGATAAAAGGAGTTCCCAGAGCATTATCCTAGATTTATTTCTATGTATTTGGTTACATAAGGGCAGTTCATGAACCTATAAAGTCATAATATACTCTTGACCTCTGCCTTAATATAAGCATTGCATGACGCCTCATGAAAGAATTATTACAATGCGCACTTGTTTGCCTGTGATTACAGGCTCATAACATATATATTGTGCTCAGGCAGCATAATGCTGTTTTCCTATGGGTATAAATTAAATGAAGCCAGCGCTGAATCCTGGGCTTAACGTGCTTTGGAAGCTTGGAAGAGAACACAATCTTGCATTTGCCAGTTGGAGGGATTTGAGCAGGCTGCGCTGTTCATAATACAACAAAAGCTAATTTCCTTTATATAATCCACTGTCTTTAAATAAAACAGCTGTGTATAGCTGGACAATAGTAATTCCTCAGACTGAAATGAGGCCTACTGTCAACAGACTACACAACTCTCAGGGAAAAAAAAACAAAAACATTTCCCAAACGGATTCACTCTTACTATTACAGTGCCAAATCATTGCAGTGAACATGTCTAGTCTTGGCATCTTGCCTTCGTAAAAGTGCTGCTTGTTGGGCAAAAGTGGATGCGTGCAACTGATGACAAACTATTTCCTCACACTTGATTTGACATATTCCAGTTCTCAGTTATAGACAAGAATTAAAGAGGACCTGTCACCTCTCTGTTTTAATTTAAAAAATAAAATCTTCTTCATGAAATAACAGGGGTATCTTTTCATAGAACTCTACATTGTGCTGTTCCTTCTGTTATTCCTCTTAGAAATTTATTAATAAATTGACAACAGGGTGTTGCCAGTTGGGAGTGCGGCCCTACATAGACTGACAATGTCCAATCAGTGTTGACAGAGTGAAACTGTAGGGAAATTCCTCTTTGACAAGGGGAATGGAAACACCCAGTTGTCAATTTATTCATAAATTTCTAGAAGCAATAGCAAAGAAAAGGCACAGCGCACAATTCTGAAAAAAAAAAGAAGTTACAGAAATGTTATTTCATGGGGAATACAAGAATTTACTGAAATAGACATGTCATGAGACTGGTCTTCTTTAAGAGCACTTGCGCCTTCAGGTTTATATGTGTTATTTACTCCTGTCTTTTCTTATTGTCAACCAGTGTCCATATGTCCAATTAGGACATATAATGTAGACATAGAGAAAAATCTCCTGCTTGAAACCCCCTCTATAAGCCGGAGCAGAATGTAACACTTCATGTTTCCTGCAGCGACCACTTCAGGGGAACATTATGGTCAGCGAGAGCTTACCCTGGCAATAACAGCTCATAGCAAAGGGGTTTCAGAGAACTGGACCTAAGTGATCTCTGGGGTGGCTATCTTTGATGAATGGGTTATTTTCATGAGACAACCCTTTTAAATGTGATTCGTGTTTTTTATTCACATGCTACTAGAAGTGCCATTGGCCCAATTGTTTAGAATTGAATTGAACATGCGGTGCTGTAAGAGGTCCCTTAGTAGTTTTCATAGAAAAAAGGTGATGCTAGGTGTGTGAAGTTCAGACAGACCATGGAACACAATTCACAACATCTTATTTTATCCGGACTGTGACTCATTTAACCCAACCTGTGTTTTTCATTGACGTATAAGGTAGAACGTAATCTAAGTGCTTTGTATTTGACTCACGGTAGAGTAGGATATTTAGGATGTGATCTACAATTAAATTGCTTTGTTGCTCTTTATATGATTTCCTTGCAGCTTCTATTCTATTGTGACTTGTAATTTTGCAGATGATTAAGATAAATGTTGTATTATAATGACGCTCTTACTACCTACTGTCTTATGGCTTTATATAGGACGGGTACCGAGGGCCGTGGCTTCAAGTAACCAGCACCTATTAGCATCTGATGATGTGGTCAGCTGCTGCCTGGACTTGGGAGTGCCTAGTATTTCATTTCGCATTAATGGTCAGCCAGTCCAAGGCATGTTTGAGAACTTTAACACCGAAGGTCTCTTTTTCCCAGTTGTAAGCTTTTCTGCTGGGGTAAAGTAAGTAATCTTTACTGTTGCATGCATTTTTCATTAATATCATTTGCTTTTAGAATACGTATTTCACAGCCAATTTGGGAACTTCAACTAACATGCTAAGGGGTTACCGTTATTTCAACTAACTTATGACATAGAGACAATTTTAAAAGTTGTGATCCTTGGGAGTTCATGTGTTGAGACCCCTACAAACACAAGAAAAATGTGACTGTGGCACTCCATTGCCCTCATTCATTCTACCATTTGGTGAGGGTCTGGGCACCGAGATCCCTACTCATCCTAACTTCTGACAGGTTGTTATGACTACAGTTTTAACAGATTACAACATTTATATAAATGATCATTGTTTTTTACTCATCTAATGTTCTTAGATACCCTTAGGGCTGTTCTTAAGTGACCCCTGACCCAGTCGTAACTGAACAGTCTAAACATATGCGTAAATCGCTTTACATATTCACTCTTTTAAAATTTTACAGCTGAGAAAAGCCTAAATTTCAGATAAGAACAAAGCAGAGAAAATGCAAAGACAGTGTATATATTTGCATTCATACTTGTGGCTCTAAAGCTCATTACACGGAGGTCAATGTATAAAACTCACTCCTTATACCCTTACCTTGTCGTAAAATTCCTTGCTTTCTCTGCAGCACTACAATTTATAGTCACACGAGGGGAAATATAATATACATACATACATACATACATACTCTGAGTTAAAAACTGTTTTATGACATACTATGTGATCTTCTAGGGTCCGATTTCTTCTTGGTGGTCGCCATGGGGAATTCAAGTTCTTACCCCCAGCTGGCTATGCTCCATGCTATGAGGCCCTGTTGCCAAAAGAGAAGATGAGAGTGGAGCCTGTGAAAGAGTATAAAAGAGATTGTGAAGGAGTTCGGGACTTGCTGGGTACAACACACTTTCTGTCCCAAGCTTCATTCATTCCTTGTCCTATTGATACCAGCCAGGTACAACTACTTACTCTCTACAAATATTTCACTTACATCGTGTACACAGGTAGTACGATCTCATACTCAAAAGCATATTCAGAATCTGTATCATTTCTGTGAGCTACACATTTTTATAATGGTTCTGTTCTATGGAGCTATGCATAATTTATTTTAAAAAAAAAGCCAATACTTACATCCCGGGTTTTGCCATAGTGACACGTTCCTCTGTTCTACATGCAGCCTGGCCTTCTGGGATGATGTTTCAATCACAGCCTGCAGCGGACACATGGGCTGCAGCGTCATCACAGCAGGCCGGGCTGCACAGAGAACAGAGGGGATATCCAGGGGTGTAAGTATTGGCTATTTTTTCTTCCCAACATTGGAACTCTGGCCGAAAATCTGCACCAAATTGTTGTGGTGGTTTGGTTTTTTCGTCCGGAATTCCCTGCGGGTTTTATGACGGATACCCTGCATGCTTTTATTCAGCATCTCCACCATGTGTGAACATCCTTTAAATTTCTTGCATATTTATTAAAGGTTAACTAAACTTTCAGAAAACGTCTGACATGTCATAGTGACATGTCAGAAGTTTTGATCGGTGTGGGTCTGAGCACTGAGACCCCACCAATCGCTGAAACTAAGTGGCAGAAGCGCTAAGGTGAGCGCTGAGCCGCTTGGTTTCTGATTGACTTTTCTCAGAAAACCGAGCAGTTGGTGTACGGACTCAATAGATAGTCTATGGGCCCGTACACCAACTGCTCAGCTTTCTGAGAAAAGCCGATCAGAAATGAAACGACTCAGCGCTCACCCGAGCACTTCTGCTGCTTCATTTTAGCGTTCGGTGGAGATCTCGGTGCACAAACCCTCCCCGATCAAAACTTCTGACATGTCATTATGACATGTTAGAACTTTTCTGAAAGTTTAGTTAGCCTTCAAATTCGCATCATAGTAAATAAATGAAAAATAATTTTTGTCAGAAGTGTATTAGAGCCTTAATACTTTATAAATATATTCTGGTGATTCATATAAAGTATTGAAAATAAATGCCATTTTCATGGCCGCATATAACCAATATAATTCATTCAAAGAAAACAAAAAAAGAAAGAAAAGAAAAAGTATTCCAGAAAATTACTAGGCACTCTTGGGTTAATAGAAATTTATGAAAATTATTTTATTATTAACTCCGAATATTTTCGGAAATATAAATATATACACACAAATTTAAAACATTTATAGCACCGTGCTATATTTACATTGCATTTTTTGGTATGTTTATTATGTATGGTTTATCTATAACCACATCTTTTTCTATATAATTCATTCAACCTCATACATCAGGACATAGGCAGAATAAAATCAGACTACAGAGAACAATTTATTTGCTGATGTGTTATACACATAAGCATGGGCAAGCATATTTTAACATATAGAGAAAATCTCAGTGACCAATGCATATTACACGGCCAAATCTAGTGGCAGATATCAAATGGAAAGGGCATTTTACTTATATATTATGTCTAGCATTGTATAGTAAACCCCTTAATCTGCACTGCACTGAAGGCCGTTCGATCTATGCTAAGTCTATGGACTGTACCCTATATGGTGGCCAGACTTAAGGGTGTGCAAGCAAATTCCTTATGATTCTTTATTTTCCTGTACATATAACAATCATGATCATTATCTGTGAATGCAAATAAAGAAAATTTTAGGTTTTACCAGGGATGTAAGTGAAAGTTATAGACCCCCCCAAAAAAATCAGAAAGGCCTAAACAGGGTTTCTTGACTAGTCACTCCTGAAAGGGGGGCACCACTGGCCCTGAGGGCCTGGGCATCTGGAGCTTGTGTCCCACGTACCACACTTGGTATTAAGACCCATAGGAAGGCAGCTGTGCTGGATCCAGCAACATTCCGGAGTGTTTTTGATTGGCCACTGTATGGTTGCTTGCACACTGCATCATTGTATTATGTGCGTGCTGTATCGTAATAACATCAGGGAGGGGGCGTCAATACAAGATACAGCACAGGGCACCATCCAACCTAAGGCTGACCCTGCCCTATATTTATGCCAGCACTATGCTACCGACCCAAATCTAGTGTCTGCATTAAAAAATGGGGAAATATTTCCTAAGTACACAGGTCGGGTAGATTTGTATTGCACCAGTGACTAATAAGAGTGATTCTGGCAATAGAATAATATTAGAATAAATGTTCACAGTTCTATACTTTCTATTTAGACTATATTTAGATAGAAAGTTAAACTTTGCAAATACTTTGCATAACTTCTCTTGTACCGTTGTTTTAATACAGTCTGTTTTAGAAAACTACATTCATATATCTCAACACTCTGTTGACAGAAACTGCTAACAACTTGAGAATTTTGTTTTTATTTTTTGAAATTGGGTTTTATACAGCATATGACTTTCATTACTCTTTGTGTTACGTATAATGTCTAACTACATGCTAAGAATAAATATGTGCATCCTTTATAGATTGTTTTACCTCCTCATCTTGAGAAGATCCGAGACAAACTAGCAGAAAACATCCATGAACTTTGGGGCATGAACAAAATTGAACTTGGCTGGATCTATGGCAAGGTACATAATGACTCTAATTTATAGAATTTAACTATAGTAACAGAATATATGACATTCAAATTCCTTATGATTATCTATTTTACTGTATGTATAAAGATCATGTACATTATTCATAGTAAATACAAACGTAAAACATTCTGTTTTACCAAGATCGTAACTGGAATTTATGGGGCCTCATAGCAAACCACCTACAGTAGTTGACATTAAACTGAGCTGTGGTAATGGCAAGAGCAATATATATATATATTATTCTTTTTTTTGTTCTTTTTTCTAAAGGAACATTTATTTGGCAAGTCATAGACAAATGACCCGTTTAACATGGCATAGCCAAAACAGCATGAATCATTTTTTTCTATAGAGGACTTGTCACTAGGTCCTACAAAGTGAGTTAATAGTCTAACCTAATAGCCGCTGTGTCTGTAGTCCAGCGTTGTTTGTCCTGTACTTGTGCGTCCCCCCATTACTGAGCTATGGACCCCTCTTTATTTAGCAACCAATATGGAAATGACCCGCTAGCTAGCCAAGTGGGTTTGGCCACCAGCAATTCTCAAGGGGCGGGGCTACCACTGAGCCTCTGACGCTGACTTATCACCATGAGGCTGTTTCCTAAAGACAGTCCTAGACCAGCGTCATCGCGAGAGACCACGCTGGCTGTAGACTGACTCACGCGATGACTGCTGGACTCACAGGCACAGCGGCTATTAGGTGAGACTACTTACTCACTTTGTAGGACCTAGTGACAGGTCCTCTTTAAGCAGTCATCAAGTAGTAGTGTCATATATCAGATCTTCTGCACAAGAAAGAACAGTACATTTGTAGCAGATAGACACCAACTTCTATGGCTGTAGTTACTCCCATGGGTTTCACAAATTCCTAGACATGTTTCTCTTCAGAATTGTAATTATATCTATAAGGCCAGGATAACAAAACACAGCCAAAAACATCCACAAACACTGCATAAAAAAAAAGTGTGTGTGATCCTGGCCTAAATGTGTCTTAAGATCTTTTTTTTTTTAATAATGTGCATGGAAATTCAAAAAATAGCAGTCTGTAGTCCTCTGAAAACGAGTAATTTGAAGTGCTAACCAGAGAGAGCCATCTGTAGACCGCTTCTTTATTGTTATACCTATTACTGCATACCACAATGAGCAATAAAGAATGCATAATTATATCAATAAACCTTTATTCAAAAATTAGAAAAAAAATCTGACAGAAACTGTCTCAGAAATAAAACAATATAAGGTCAAATAAAACCAGACTGAGGTGGTGGTCAACTCACCAGCAAAAGTACATAATATGCAAAATGCACACATATGGCAAAAAATTGTAAGGTCAAAACCAGTACAAACAATATACCATACTAATAAAAACCAAGAATATAAAAAATAATGAAATATGGACACAGAGTAACCATTCAAAATAGTACAGACAGGTATGTTATACAAGTACCAAGTAGGTATAAAACAGATGGCACCAAATACTAACCCATCACAAGGACAAGTGTCCAAAAGATACAACACTGGAAGGAAACACCACCTCAGGACCCCTTGGGTCCCCTTGTACTATTTTAAATGGTGTGTCTATATTTCATTATTTTTAAAATTCTTGGTTTTTATTAGTATGGTATATTGTCTGTACTGGTTTTGACCTTACAATTTTTTGCCATATGTGTGCTTTTTGCATGTTATGTACTTCTCTTGGAGAGTTGACCACCACCTTAAGTTCATTTTATTTGACCTTTTAATGCTTTTATTCTGAGACCGTTTCTGTCAGATTTTTTGAATGAAGATTTATTGATATAATTATAATGCATTCTTTATTGCTCATTGTGGTATACCTAGTGTTATTATTAGTGTCGGTGTACCATGAGATATATTTTCATTTAGGGACTTTCTCTGGTTCGTTTTTTGGTAACTTTTTTATTAGGAGAGCACAGATCAGGGATAAGTATTGTGAGGACTGTATCCATAGCAACTCACATGGCTAACCAGAACCCTGCTTTGTGCTGATGAGGTCGAGAAGATAGAAACAAAATGACCAACAGATGGTCTCTCGTCAACTAATACCCAAGTCATTTGTCTAAGAATCCTTCTGTATAGTGACATTGACAGACAGGGTAGTCATGTAATTCACTCTTTAGAAAGAGTCTAGCTCTTTACATATTTCTTCCCTGGAGCATTGTCTCCATACCTTCCTAAAAACTTTTTATAAAGTAATCTGCTGGTCTTTGTTAAAGTGCACCTATCATTTCAGGGGACTTTTCAGAATAAGATAGATGTTTGTGTACATAAGGAATAAGACTATTTCTGGCTATTATATGACTTGTATCCTGCATTTTTTTGTAGTTTTCCCCTCTGTATGCTCTATCTATAATTGTCAGTTTTGCCCATGCTAGGAGGCAGAGACTAGCTGCTATGATGTCTTCCATACATCCTGCTCTCCTATCTCTCTTTAGCACAACCTCAGAGGCAGTAGCTTCATGGAGGACATCACACAACAGTACTTAATAGTGTAACTGTGAATCAAGCCCTAGGGTCAGATATAACACTTACTAGAAGCAGCATCAGCAGCATCTGTGTGTGCCTCTCTGTCTTACTCTGCTTCTGCTCCCTTTTTCACCCTCTTCATAGACTTCTAATAGGCAGCATGTAACCTGATCCTTCTTTTATTATTTCTTTTATTTTCCATGTCTTAATTATAGAATAACATTCGACTTATCCATAACATTAGATATGGGATAGGGGATACATGTCTTTTGTCTTTTCACACTATAGGTCACATGTTTTTGGGGGGTTGGGGATGCTGTATGGCGTTCCCTACAGGGGGGGCTGTATAGCATTCCCTACCGGGGGTGGCTGTATGGCGTTCCCTACATGGGGGGTTGTATGGCATTCCCTACATGGGGGGCTGTATAGAATTCCCTACGGGGGGGTTGTATGGCGTTCCCTACAGGGGGGCTGTAAGGGGTTCCCTAAAGGGGGGGACTGTATGGCCTTCCCTACAGGGTGGGGCTGTATAGCGTTCCCTACAGGGGGGGCAGTATGGCATTCCCTACAGGGGGGGCTGTAAGGCGTTCCCTACAGACCCCCCCTGTAGGGAACGCCATACAGACCCCCTGTAGATAACGCCATACAGACCCACCTGTAGATAACTCCATACAGAGTCCCACCTGTAGATAACGCCATACAGCCCCCCTGTGGATAGCGCCATACAGCCCCCCTGTAGATAACGGCATACAGCCCCCACTGTAGATAACGCCATACAGCCCCCCTGTAGATAGCGCCATACAGCCCCCCCTGTAGATAACGGCATACAGCCCCCCCTGTAGATAACGGCATACAGCCCCCACTGTAGATAACGCCATACAGTCCCCCCTGTAGATAACACCATACAGTCCCCCCTGTAGATAACGCCATACAGCCCCCTCTGTAGATAACGCCATACAGTCCCCCTGTGGATAGTGCCATACAGCCCCCTGTAGATAACGCCATACAGTCCCCCTGTGGATAGCGCCATACAGTCCCCCTGTAGATAACGCCATACAGCCCCCCTGTAGATAGCGGCATACAGCCCCCCTGCAGATAGCACCATACAGCCCCGCCTGTAGATAGCGCCATACAGCCACCCTCTGTAGATAGCGCCATACAGCCCCCTCTGTAGATAGCGCCATACAGCCCCCTCTGTAGATAGCGCCATACAGCCCCCTCTGTAGATAGCGCCATACAGCCCCCTGTTTAGATAGCGCCATACAGCCCCCTCTGTAGATAGCGCCATACAGCCCCCTCTGTAGATAGCGCCATACAGCCCCCTCTGTAGATAGCGCCATACAGCCCCCTCTGTAGATAGCGCCATACAGCCCCCTCTGTAGATAGCGCCATACAGCCCCCTCTGTAGATAGCGCCATACAGCCCCCTTTGTAGATATCTACAGAGGGGGCTGTATGGCGTTATCTACAGGGGGGACTGTATGGCGCTATCTACAGAGGGGGCTGTATGGCGTTATCTACAGAGGGGGCTGTATGGCGCTATCTACAGAGGGGGCTGTATGGCGTTATCTACAGGGGGGGGCTGTAAAAAAGGCACTATCTACAAGGGGGGGGGGGTTGTGTGACACCCAGGGGAGGGGGGGCCCCAGTCAAAAGTTTGCTATGGGGCCCAGTCTTTCCTAGTTACGCCCCTGACAGTCAGGAAGTATATTAATTTTATTATTTTAGCTATTTTAAAAGTTTTATTTATCTTCCGTAAAACCTGTTTACTTTGTAACGCATCTTCTACCCTTTATCGAGCTATGTAACCTTATTGTCGTTGTTGTTTTAGGTGCGAGATGATAATAAACGTCAGCATCCTTGTTTGGTAGAATTTTCCAAGCTTCCAGAAACAGAAAAGAATTATAACCTGCAAATGTCTACTGAGACTTTAAAGTAAGTTTAAACTCTTTCTGAATCCTGTGGAAGAATTTTCTCTGGTATCTGTTTAAAGTAAGATGGGCTCTACCAAATCTAACTGCATTTGATTTAATGTCTATCAAAGCCAACACTAAAAATAACTAAAAGATACCTGCTTTTGATAGGAAAAGTATTCATTACATTGTGCAAGTTGCACTAATTATAATATGTTTATTGATAACCACCCTTCCCCCTTCCTTCGTTAGTACGTTCTCTTAGGCTAGGTTCACAATATGTTTGGGCATTATGTCCGATGGGACTGTTTGAAATGTTATGCCAAACATATGCCTAGACATACAGCTGTATATGTCTGCCATTCACTCCCACCAATAAAAAAAGCGCAGTATTCTATTTTGTAGGGAGGTTTTCATTTGTATGCAGTGTTTAGTCAAAGGCATACCAAATTATAATGGCCAAACTTATGCCAAAAGGACACTCTTTTGGCATATGTTTGGCTAATGATGGTCTATGTATATGTTGAATGTACACTACCGTTCAAAAGTTTAGGGTCACTTAGAAATTTCCTTATTTTTGAAAGAAAAGCACAGTTTTTTTCAATGAAGATAACATTAAATTAAGCAGAAATACACTCTATACATTGTTAATGTGCTAAATGACTATTCTAGCTGCAAACGTCTGGTTTTTAATTCAATATCTACATAGGTGTATAGAGGCCCATTTCCAGCAACCATCACTCCAGTGTTCTAATGGTACATTGTGTTTGCTAACTGTGTTAGAAGGCTAATGGATGATTAGAAAACACTTGAAAACCCTTGTGCAATTATGTTAGCACCGCTGTAAACAGTTTTGCTGTTTAGAGGAGCTATAAAACTGACCTTCCTTTGAGCTAGTTGAGAATCTGGAGCATTACATTTGTGGGTTCGATTAAACTCTCAAAATGGCTAGAAAAAGAGAGCTTTCATGTGAAACTCGACAGTCTATTCTTGTTCTTACTACTCCCTTCAGAGGACAGCACACACAGGCTCTAACCAGAGTAGAAAGAGAAGTGGGAGGCCCTGCTGCACAACTGAGCAACAAGACAAGTACATTAGAGTCTCTAGTTTGAGAAATAGACGCCTCACAGGTCCTCAACAGGCAGCTTCATTAAATAGTACCCGCAAAACGCCAGTGTCAATGTCTACAGTGAAGAGGTGACTCCGGGATGCTGGCCTTCAGCGCAGAGTGGCAAAGAAAAAGCCATATCTGAGACTGGCTAATAAAAGGAAAAGATTAATATAGGCAAAAGCACACAGACATTGGACAGAGGAAGATTGGAAAAAAGTGTTATGGACAGACAAATCGAAGTTTGAGGTGTTTGGATCACACAGAAGAACATTTGTGATACGCAGAACAACTGAAAAGATGCTGGAAGAGTGACTGACGCCATCTGTCAAGCATGGTGGAGGTAATGTGATGGTCTGGGGTTGCTTTGGTGCTGGTAAAGTGGGAGATTTGTACAAGGTAAAAGGGATTTTGAATAAGGAAGGCTATCACTTCATTTTGCAACGCCATGCCATACCCTGTGGACAGCGCTTGATTGGAGCAATTTCATCCTACAACAGGACAATGACCCAAAGCACACCTCCAAATTATACAAGAACTATTTAGTGAAGAAGCAGGCAGCTGGTATTCTATCTGTAATGCAGTGGCCAGCGCAGTCACCAGATCTCAACCCCATAAAGCTGTTGTGGGAGCAGCTTGACCGTATGGTACGCAAGAAGTGCCCATCAAGCCAATCCAACTTGTGGGAGGGCCTTCTGGAAGCATGGGGTGAAATTTCTCCCAATTACCTCAGCAAATTAACAGCTAGAATGCCAAAGGTCTGCAATGCTGTAATTGCTGCAAATGGAGCATTCTTTGTCGAAAGCAAAGTTTGAAAGAGAAAATTATTATTTCAAATAAAAATCATTATTTCTAACCTTGTCAATGTCTTGACTATATTTTCTAGTCATTTTGCAACTCATTTGATAAATATAAGTGTGAGTTTTCATGGAAAACACAAAATTGTCTGAGTGACCCCAAACTTTTGAACGGTAGTGTATACGTCTGGAGAATTCACCAACATATACGCTCAACAAGTTTTGTACCTGGCCTTACCACTATATTAATGAATGATATGTGCACCTCTATTTTGATGTATATAAAAAAAATAATGTGGTACCGTGTTAGCCAGTAAAATCTATGCAATTTTACTTTTGAGTAAAAAAAGACAAACGTATTAGTCATGATGCCTTTATTGGCCAACACAAAAATTATAAATGCAAGCTTTCACATCACAGAGGCCCCTTCATCAGGCAAGTTTACAATTGAATGACTGGAAATGGACACCCACAGTAACTAAAGATGAAAAGATACACAATTTGATAATGCTTCAGTACAAGTAATACGCCATTTGTTTGCTATTTGATGTATTACTTGTATTGAAGCATAATTGTGTCGTTTTTTATTTTTAGTTATTCTGAGAGTTCACACTTTTTTCGTACTGTCACTTGTTGCATGCATTTCCATCAAATGTGATGCATGTGTAGCACCCCATTTATGCCATTCCAGCGATGCCTGCCTTCTTTCTATGTTAGATGATACAAATGAATGAATGAATGAGTCAAGAGCACTACATTTAAAAAGTCTTACTCAAACCTTTGTTTTTGCCTAACATACAAGCGGCCTCTATCCACAAAATCCCATGACGCTTACCTGTTCCTTACTCCTGTGTCATGCCCATGCTACCAATTGGACCCTCAATCACTCCCTGCATTCCTTTCTTGAAATTTCTCAAGTCCTTGAGTTCCACCTGAAGGAATATTTTGAACCTAATGAACACACAGTGTTTGTGTCGGTTTCCCTTCGGGACGGCCGTAATACCGTCCTAAGCGGATTTCTTATCCGCATAGCCGCCCGGAAAAGAGAAAGCGTCTAGCACGCCAATCAAAATTAGAAGCTCAGGTGCTCCTCCTGAACTCTCAATTTAAACATTCCGTTACACCTCAGTTGCCACGAGAGTTGACTCGGGCCTGGTGTGAATTAGGACTCTATCTCACTGAAAAAGGCAAGAGGATTATCTGTTGGTCTCAAAAGCGACTCTTCGAGTCCCCCCTTTCTATCAAATTGCGCACACAGTTAAGGAACATAACCTCTAATTCCTTGACAATAGTGTGTGAGTTTTGTTGCCAATTGTCTACTTATATACTGAACAGGCTACTCCCGACCTACACGCAATTGATGATTTTCTTTCTACCACCCCGTTGCCGCCCTTGTCCAATGGGTTGGCTGAAGTTTTGGGTCAAGAGACTTACCTTGAAGAAGTAGAGGCTGCCATGAAAATGTTGAAGCTTAATAAACGGCCCAGCCCTGACTGCTTCACTGTTTTTTATTCTAATATATGTCTCTGTTTTGAGTCCACCCCTTTCTAAATTCTGCAACACTCTTAGGATCGGTGAGATCCCCAACTACACCACAATTATCGAATCTTTCTTTGATTCCAAAGCCTAAAATTGACTACTTGAGTTGGTCTAACTACTGTCCAATTTGCTTAATAAACGTAGAGGTTAAATTGCTAACTAATATCCTCGCCCTGCGTTTAAACATTGGCCTAGGTACCTTGACACATAGAGATTAAGTTGGATTAGTTCAATGCTGGCAGGCCTCCCACCTGTTACATTGCTGCAGATACATAGGTATTGAGGCTATGTTCCTTTCCCTTGATATATCAGAAAGGCATTTGATACGATCTCTTGGACATAGTACTGAACCGGTGGGGTTTCCCCTTCTTATTTTATTTTTTGGCTAAACTTGGCTATAACAACCTTTTATAGTACTCCAAAGGCCTTTGCAAGATACAATGGGTTCGCCTCTGACCTCTTCTACATCTTCAGAGACACCTGCCAGGGTTGTCCCCTCTTGCCCTTGCTGTCTTTTCTTTCTCTTGAACCTCTGGTGATTCATCTTCGCCAAGATCACAATCTTCAAAGCATTGAAGTAGCTTTGGTAGCACATAAATTATGCATGTTTGCCGATGATATCTGGGAATTTGCCTCACTAATTATATGCGCACTATTAGTATGGCTAACTACCGTCTCCCCATTACTGCTATGAGTTATAATTGTGTTGGAAGATTGAGGCAAATATCATATTTCATGGCTGGGCTGGGTACATGCGCTAGAAATTGTGTTTTTTTTCTAATGCAGGGGCGTATATTTACCAACCCCCCTCCCCCCCAAAAAAAACATACATATCGAGAGATAGCATATCTATAAGACTAAGGCTCCCATAGCTACACCGCTGGATAGAATTGGATGTATTCTCTCAGCAGACAGTATCACACATGATAGGCTTAGATACATGGCCCCAGAAGACAGTATTACACATGATAGACTTAGATACAGTGCCCCAGCAGTCAGTATCACACATGATAGACTTAGATACAGTGCCCCAGCAGACAGTATCACACATGATAGCCTTAGGTACATGGCCCAGCAGACCGTATCACACATGATTGGATTAGATACAGTGGCTCAGCAGACAGTATCACACATGATAGGATTAGATATAGGGCCCAGTTCGCTGACATTGCGGCTCCAGCGCTGGACCCAGGAAAGGTGAGAATAATAATTGTTTTTCTTTATGTGTTACAAATTTTTTGGGTGTGTTTGTGTTTTTTCAGGTTGGGATGTTGGACTACGTCGGATTCAAGGACTACTTAGATTACGGCTTTTTGATTCTCAATAAAATTGTTAAAGAGGGTTGTGTGTTTTTTTTTTTATTTCAATAAAATATTTTTTCTATGTCCTTGTATTTTTTTTAAACTTTATTACTCCCACCTTAGTAATAGCTGCTGGCTGATTGACAGTGTCCATTACTAAGGAATGGCTTGGTGTTAGCCGGTGCAGAGGCTAACACTAACCCCCATTATTACCCTGGTACCCACTGCTACCAGGGGTACCGGGAAAAGCTGGGTACGATCCAGTACCCGACCATCTGTAGTGATGTTCGAGTACTGGGGCATGTGGTATTATTAGCTGGGAAAGGCCAAAAACAGTGACCTTTCCCATCCTGGTAACGCTAGGCTTCTGCTATGTTGTATCTGGCTGGTTATGAAAATGGGGAGGACCGTACAACGTTTATTCCATTTAAAAAAATTTAAATAGCGTGGGGTCCCCCCCAATTTTGATAACCAGCCAGATACAACACAACAGCAGCAGCCAAGCATTAGCAGGGTTTCGAAAGGCCACTGTTTCTGGGCTTTCCCAGCCTAATAATACCAGCCTGCGGCCGCCCCAGTGCCCAGCCATCACTGCAGATGATCGGATACTGGATCGTACCCAACTCTTCCCGGTACCAATGGTGGCGGTGGGTACCGGGGTAATAATGAGGGTTAGTATTAGCCTCTGCACCGGCTAACACTACCCGCCTTAGTAATGGATGCTGTCAATCAGCCAGTGGTCATTACTAAGGCGATAGTAATGAAGTTTAAAAGAAAATACAAAGACATAGATAAAATATATTTTATTGAAATAAAAAAAAACGCACAACCCTCATTTAACCATTTTATTGAAAATAAAAAAAGCCGTCATCGAAGTAGTCCTCGAATCCGACGTAGTCCAACGACCAAGCCTTTAAAAAAAAACACACACACACACACACACACACACAAACCATTAGTAACATGTTATAGGCTTAGGTACAGGGCCCATGTGTGATACTGTCTGTTAGACCCTGTATCACTAAGCCTACCACATGTTAGGCTTAGTCACAGGGCCCTAGCAGACAGTAATTTTATACTGTATAAGATTACTGA
This sequence comes from Rhinoderma darwinii, assembly GCF_050947455.1. Classification (NCBI taxonomy): domain Eukaryota; kingdom Metazoa; phylum Chordata; class Amphibia; order Anura; family Rhinodermatidae; genus Rhinoderma; species Rhinoderma darwinii. Next base: position 50,625,640 of record NC_134698.1, read on the forward strand.
CTGCTGGGGCCCTGTATCTAAGTCTGACTTATGGTAAGCTAAGATACATTGTCCAACAGATCGTATCACACATGGGCCCTGTTTCTAAGCCCATGTGTGATGCTGTCTGATGGACCCTGTATCTAAGCTTACCACAAGGCAGGCTTAGATACAGGACCCCAGCAGACATTAATGAGGTTACACTTACCCAGCTCTTTGGTGCAGCGGATGTCCCGACACCATCCAGCGTCGTGACGTCATGCGCGGTGCACAGCGTCGTGACGGGAGAAGACGTCAGGACTTCCGCTGCGCTCGGGAAGGAGGGTAAGTATTTGTGTCGTTACTATAGTAACAGAAGCCCGTGTATTTTATAACATAGGCCCCAGTTACTATAGTAAGTTTCTATAGACGCGGTGCGGGGGCCGTGGCCCGGTCACAATCGCAACCGCTGCGACCTCTGTAGCAGCAGTCACCCGGGGATCCGGGGCATCGTGCCAAAGATGCCCCCGCATCCGGGGCTTGGGGTCTGGTGGTCTGGTGCTAGCAACGCCCCTGAACTAAACTACTGTATCCTTTTTTCGCGCTCCCAGCCCCTGTTCAATGTCATTACCCCCAATTACTCCAGAGGTTGATCAACAACTTTGTATGGCAAGGTGGTATTCCTTAGTGAATAGTTCTACTTAAAGCAAAAGGGGGATTGAGCATTCCTAATATGACTAAATATGGCTGACTGGCTACTACAGATCTTTGGCTTGCGCTGGAAGTGCCTGGAGGCCATCTGATGCCATTAGATGGGCTATTATGGTTTCTTCCCTCTCAGCAGTCTTTCATTACCAGGGTGTCTTGAATCACTCGCACAAATTTGGGACTCTTCTAAATTGATTTCTCTATTCCTACCACTGGCTCCACTCTGTGGTAACGCACCATTTTTTCCGGGACACGAGTGCCCTCAACTGTTCCTAGCTTGATCTATAGCAGAGCTCACAAAAGTGCATCATTTTTTCACTTTATCAGGAATCAGTAAGTTTTCCCTGCCAATTGGAGAACTGTTTTGATATTTGCAGAGTAAGCACCTAGTTACCTACTTATTTAAAAACGTTCCTACTCCTTTTGCTCTAAATTATTTTGAGTAACATTTCCTTCAATGACCTCACTGCCTTGCTTCCATCTTGCTCCTATGCGCTCTCCTTTCCCAAGCCCAGTCTAGCCACCAGTTGCTGGTATGTACGTTAGTGGGACGCCGACTTGGGCACAGAATTATCTGAATTTAAGCTGCCACAAATTTGGTCTTCTACTGCTTGGGGACTGCTGAACACTCTGATGCTTTAAACCAAAATATCCGTAGAGCTAAGGTGGTCCCAGGGTACTCTCCATGTTTTCGAGGATGCCAGAAATGGGGGGACATATTTCACATAAGGTGGCAATGTCCTATAGGCATAGGCTTTGGGTGCAGCATATTTCCTTATCCTAACCCTCACTGGTCACAACTTAGTTAAAAACCGCTGAGAGGCCCTCCTTAATAAGAAAATTGCAAAGGTATGCAGCTTCATGCCAAGCCCATTCTCATACTGCACCCTCTAGAAATGTGTTCCGCAGAATTCTCTCCAGCATGAAGGTTAGCCCTCATTTAGACCTTGCTCGGGTACTGGACTGGCGCGTTTATTTTTCTGGACTCTTCATTGATCACATCTTAGACTCATAAGTTTGCGAAGTGGGCCCTTCAGACTACAAAATGGAGACTGTCGGTATGCCTCAAGACTGCTTCTTTTACTCTGATACTTTTGGAGGGGTTCACCATCGATGATAAGTTTCTGGCCAACATCCTCTAACATCTGCCTCTCAGGGACAAGTTCTCTTTCAGGGTACGGTTTTCCACTAGCTCTTACAGTCACTAAGTTTTTATTCCAGGACTGTTTAAACCACGATCCGTAATTATGGTGGTTTTCCCAGCAGATCATCACTACTATGATAGTGTGAGAAGCAGCTCCATCCTCCTCTTCCTTTTTCCTTATCCAGGATTTTATCTTTTCTCTAGCAAGGCTTGGATCTCGGGCTTGACCTCAATTGCCTCCTTGACGTCTAAATATTTCTCCATGAGGTCGCCCATGCGGCCCCGCTTATGTTCACCCCATAACTTTGAGACCTCACCCTGGTCCTGGAGCCATGTGAGATCACTCTTATTCATTTTCTTGGTAGGTAGTGATTGTGATGGCTATCTCCTCCACTCGACATGTGTCAGAGTTTACAGTTTCTCCTGCTGTTCTTTGCTTAGTTCCCTCCTTCCTGCCGAAGGTGGCTTCTCCGATTCAAGGAAATGCTTTCTAATCAATCTGGATGTAATTTCAGCTCTTCATATCTATCTTCCTTTCATCTCCCGGGACAACATCAGAAACTCCTATATTTTCAGGGATGGATATGGCGATTTGACTTGCATATTGCACTATAGGCAGAGCTCTGCAGTTTCGATTCACAAATTGTACTCCCTTTCACAGCTCGTTACTGTGCTCTATAAGTTACTTACCTCTGATGCCTTTCTCTGTCTTATGGTTTTGCAGGCGACAGTACACAGACTGTGCCCATGCTTTTTTCCCACACCACTGAAGACTGCTTTTAAATGTCCCAAGGTCACATGTGTCACCCAATAACATGGAGGGGAAAACTGGATTTTTTTTCTCACCATAAACTCCTTTTCTCGTCATGTTTGTTGTGGGGGGGGGGGGGGCCGCACCCACCCATTTTTTTCCTTTTTAGATGCTATAACTGTTCTTCATAGGGGATTTTTTTCCACCAGATCTCTCATGGTCTGTTAATCTCATTATTTGTCGTAACCGTTTAGGTATTTCTCTGCCTCTCCTAACTGCTTATGTACAAACTGATCAGCTCCTTGTCTGCAGGAGGGGTATAGCATGGTAGGAGGAGCTAACACTTTTTTACTTAGTGTCTGCCTCCTAGTGACAGCAGCTTTAACCAAGGTCATCTGTGTCGCCCAATAAAAGTATTTTACGGCAAGTAACAAAAATCCATTTTTTTTATTGATCAGCCAATAAAGGTACCACTCCTATAATTCTTTTGTCTTTTTTGTCACAAAAGTATTTTAGATCACATGCACCACTGTTTAGAAATTTTACTTTTGTAAACTTCTTGTTTGTTTTTATTGCTCCTTAAAAATGCTATGACAACAGCCAGTTTTATGGCGCTCTGTAGTCTGGAGGCCATTAAAGGGGTTTTCCGGTCTTTTAAAATTATGTGCAGGAGTTTTCCAGTCACTAAATATTGATGGCCTAGCCTCAGGATAGGCCATCAATAGCAAATGGGTCAGGGTCTGAATTTCAGGACCCACGCCGATCAGCTGTTTTGAAGGGGCCACGGCGCTCGTACGAGCACTGCTTCCCCTTCATTTCTTCTTGCTCACTATAAATTGTCAACATGTATTTAGCGGTGATTCACAGGTATTGCAGCCTTTTCTCCCATTCACTTCAAATGGAGAAAAGACTGCAAAACCTGTGAATCTCCACTAAATGCATGTCGACAATTTACAGTGAGCAAGAAGAAATGAAGGGGAAGCAGCGCTCGTACGAGCGCTGCGGCCCCTTCAAAACAGCTGATCGGCGGGGGTCCCGAAAGTCAGACCCCGACCCATCAATTTCTAGTGGCTGAAAACCCCTTTAACTGCAGATTAATCACTTATTAGTCACTTACTAATGTTCTGTCTGTAGCTGAAATGTCTCTGTAAGCCAGTCTCACATTCAGTTATATGACCATGCTCTTCGTGTTTATCTCCTTCTTGTGTGATGTGTTGTATTCTGAAAACTTTGTTATCTCCCCTCTCTGAACAAATCACATTACTTATTTGCTCTGCTCCCTGCTCTCCTCCTCCTCCTCCCGGTCTCTGGAAGGATAGTGTTTCTCAGAGCTGTGTCTCTGTAGCAAACAATAAGTAATGACAGCACCATATTACACCTTGAATATAGAAGCATTCAGGCAGCTGTAAATAGAGGCAATGTCTGTGAAAGGAGAGAGGAATCATGGGATCTGTCGTCCTTTACATGGTAACCCCACCAAAAGCAAGCCCTGCCAGCATCAAAACAGCAGTACTGCACAGAGCTGGGCAAAATAATGAAAAGGAAAAATAATTACTTCTGAGATATGGTGGCATTATCTGGTGACCATTCACATACAGGTACTTATGCTATATTTTTCATAATCTTGGATAACCCCTTTAACCAAGTACAGACCACCATAACTGCAGTTAGTAATCAGAGGGTGGGGGGGGGGGCAGATTCCCTCTATGGGAAAAACGCTTTTTCATAATAATATTGTTTCACTGCCTATACAAGTAAACTGACTCTTTTTTTTTTCTTTTTTTCATTTTTGGAGGTATCTAGTACTGAAAACCTATTGAAAGAGATGTTAAAAACTGTTACAAAGGAAAAGTGGATTTTGGAAAATAAAAGCAGCGACATGATTGTTTGCATGGGCAACCAATCCACTTTTTCTTTGTACTAGTTTTGATACATCGCCCACATTGTTTGTGATTCCTTTTTTGTTACTTTTAGTATATACATATTATAAGCCCTATTATATGATGCATTTTGACTATTGTATTTTCTTATCATAGGACTTTGCTGGCCCTTGGATGTCTCATTGTTCATTTAAATCAAACTGCTGAAGAAAATTTAAAGAACGTTAAGCTCCCCAAAAAGTATGTAGATCTAATACCATAGTCTTCATAAATATACACAAAAAGAGTGGACACTGCCGTATTGTGGATAAATAAATAAGATCAATATCTCAACATATAATATACAGATGTAGCCATCGTTATCTTGACTTTTAACGCATTAAATACACAGTGTCAGGAAGTTTTAGCTTGGCTTTTTCAATGACTTTTGTTGTGTTCTATCACACTGCAGCAAGTTATCAGTCTAGATAAACTTGGCTACATCTGTATATTGTACTCAGTATCGGACTTACATTTCTGTAGGCACATAAGGTCTGGCACCTTAATTTGCGTATAGAGCAGGCCACTGCTCATGTCTGGCTTTACAATGTTTGCCTGCTTAAAAAATAAAGCAAACTTGCCTTAGCCTGTCATATACGTGCCTAAGCTATGGTACCCCAGGTTAAAAAAGGGAATGGGTAAGCTCTGTGTGAGGTATTATGAAAGAAAATGCACCCTAGAGAAAAAGTATGATTAATACAAAAAATATCTATAAATAATCACTCCATCCATTATCCCCATAGATCTCTGTATTTTCCACTCTTGGAACCACATTCAAAATCTCTGTATAAATATGTGATTTACAAGGTATTAGGCACACAAGAACATGACGTGAAAAATCCTTATTTTTTCTGATGTAAATGTCTCCACCTTCTGGTGATTATGTGCACTGTATTAAAGGAAGACTTGCTTCATGCTGATCGTGTCATTTTAGATTGAAAAGTTAAAACTAAGCAATTATTAAACGTGTTTAAGGGGATGTCTGTGGACAAAGCAAAAATGTTATGTATTTTGCCAGTTATAGGCTTTACATTTTTTTTTCCCCCACCTTATCTAGGTTAAAATGTACAATAGTATAATTTTAAATCCTTGACTGTTATTAGTCACTTTCTAGTATTTAAGGTGGCTCCGCATTATTCTTATTCTTTTAGCAATGAACTGGTTTGGATTGGTTGTGTTTTAATAAAGGCTTAGACTTCTCTGGGCAAACATTCCTATTTTTAGAAGCTCAAAATTTTAATTCAGCCGATACTATTCTGATGCTTGAGCCCTCCTGTTGGGAAGGGTTAGTTTTTAATTAATTAAACAGCACAGCGGGAATTTCACTTCCCTTACACATAAGGGGACAGACATCAGATCAACGTTCACAGCAGTCGGCTATAAGTTCTACCTTTGCTCATTTGAAAAACATGCATTGCCTTATTACAGTTATATGATGTCCAACGGCTACAAACCTGCCCCGTTGGACCTCTCTGATGTAAAACTATTACCAGCCCAAGAAGTTCTAGTTGATAAACTTGCCGAGAACGCACACAACGTCTGGGCAAAAGATAGAATAAAACAAGGATGGACCTATGGCATTCAACAGGTAAGCACCAACAAATGTGTTCATACATAATACTTGGCTCAAAGACTTCGCATCTAAGAATTAAAGTTACCTGGCAGGTAAAATGTAGGTTTAGTTGTAAGCGTGCTTTGCTTGTTTTTTCTCCTATTGTAGGCAGACTTTTGGAATTGTGTTCAATAGAACTTCTAGTGCTTGCTTGGCATTTACCCTAAAAGGGGTAGGTTTATATATGATATATACTGTATATAACCCAAGGAGAGTTCTTTTCTATTACTCTCTTTTTCATAGTTCTGAATCTACTTCTGTGCAGTCAGCAGATAAAATAATAGCAGGATTACAGGGGTAAAGGGGGTATTACACTGGACGATTATCGGGCAGACGAGCGTTAATATAATGCAAACGCTCGATCATCTACTGTTTGTATAGTTTTAAAAAGTAACAGGGAAACGCGCTGCTGACATGATAATAATGGATGGGGACTAACGATTGGAGTAACGCCTGCTTGTCCCCATCCATAGCTCCCTGTGACAGAAGCAAGCGAGCGACGATCAACGATGTCTCGTTGATCGGCGCTCGCTGCACCGGCCGAATGTCGGCCGGTGTAAAAGGTCCCTTATAATCACATGCCTGAAGTGTCTCCTATTCCATTACTTTAGAGGGCACTAGTATTATAAGTGGGCATTACAGACGTGCAATATCTTATCAGGCCAATAACAAAATGGTTTGTTACTATAACACCAGATACCTGAAGCTTCACTATATATTAGATGTATTCATTTACAATATCTAGAGTCAGTTATCACGATCTACAATTTTAAAGGATTAATACAAATTATCTGCAGCTTGGCTATTATTATTATTTTTCCTACTGTAACTGGAACTAAGGTATATGGTGCCCTTGAGTCTCATATACTTGTAATTGAGAAATTGCATGCAGGAAGTGAGTACAGTCCCTTTACTGATATGACGTTTACACCAGTGACCGCAATTATAAAGCATTTTTCACAACCAAGAAAGATCTGAATGGTTTTTATTTTGTGACCTATTTGTTTAGGATCTGAAGAATAAACGAAACCCTCGCTTGGTGCCATATGCTTTACTTGATGAACGCACTAAGAAATCTAATAGAGACAGTTTACGTGAAGCTGTCAGAACATTTATTGGATACGGCTATAACATTGAGCCACCAGACCAAGAAATCAGTGAGTTTGTTGTGTTTAATACATATAACTGGGGTCCAAAAGGAAAATAATAGGAAAATTAATATATCTAAAAAAAATTAGACAGAGAAATTGTAATGCCGGGGTAGGGAGACAGACAGGTGAGCCCTAATCTACCCGCCACTCAGTCTCTGCCTACTTGCAACGGCCCGTCCTAGGCGACGACGTACAACTGGGCGACGGTCCCTACTCTCACTATGTGCACGACAGACAGACAGACAAGGGTACAAAGAAGCTAAGGGAAAATGGGCAGATGCCCACGGCAACACCGTGAGCTACAAGAGTAGTGAACGAGCCGAGTCAAACCAGGAGTGTACGAGGTACCAAACGCAGAGCAAGAGAGTAGTCAGTAAAGCCAGGGTCAATATGAAGCAGAGGACAGATAGTACAAGCAGCAGCAGCAGAGCCAGGAAACCAGCATAATCACAGGCAAAGGAGAAGCAGGAAATGAAGGTATAAATAGACAGAGGGCGGGAGCTAGCTCCATCTGGCCAGGCTGTGATAGGCTCTCCCACTCCTCAGCCTCCCAGCCTGAGTGGTAGAAGAAGGAGTCACTCTATCAGACTTAGGAGCAGGTGCAGACTGACTAACCACGGGTGTCGACACAGAAGCTGTGTCTGGCAGATCCTTTACAGAAATAGAGAGAGAGAGAAAAAGAGAAAGAAACCCCACTGAGGTGAAAACTTGCAGGTAAAGGGTAACTAAATGTTCAACAAACTTCTGACTTGTCATAGTGACATGTTAGACGTTTTGATTGGTGGGGGTCCGAGCACTGGGACCCCAACCAGTCGCTAAAACGAAGCGGCACAAGTGCTTGTGTGAGCGCTCAGCTGCTTTGTTTCTGTTCAGCTTTTTCCGGAAATCAATGTAGCGGTGTACTGACTCAATAGAAAGTCTATGAGCCCTTACACCGCTACACCGGCTTTCCGGAAAAAGACGAACAGATATAAAGTGGCTCAGCGCTCACACGGGCACTTGTGCCGCTTCGTTTAGCGATTGGTGGGGATCTCAGTGCTCGGACCCCCACCAATCAAAACTTCTGACATGTCACTATGACATGTAAGAAGTTTGTTGAACGTTTAGTTGCCCTTTAAGCAGACATGTCACAGAAAGCACAGTAGGTCTTCGAAATAAAATAGCAATGCCGAAATGATCAAAGTATTTAATTGAAACATAGTTTCTAAGGCTGAAAAATAACAAAAGGCAAAAGTCCTGCTTCCTGACTACAAATATTGCAATCAGAATAAATCCCTGGATCAACAACCCATCTCCAGTAATATAATTATCATAACTTGTAATATTACCACACTCAAGAATGGCATACGGGGCTCTTTTAAACTTATCCAGTGAATTCACCATAACAACTTCCTCTCCATACTCTCCCTTCTCTTACTGTAAAATACCCACTTCTATGTGTGGTCTTACTAGTGATTTATAAAGTGTTCTCGTCATGTGCATCTCGCCCCTTTTGATGCATAAATTTCATCCTGACAACTCATAATGTGACTCAGTAGTGTTTATACTTTCCGTGCTCACTTTTTGACCACTTTTGGAATTTTGGCACCACATTTGCTATATATCAGTCCTTGGAACATTATAGAATCCTTAGATATTGGAAACACTGATCTGTCTATCACTATACTTAATTCCCTTACAACATTGGGTTGTATGTCATATGCATACTGTGATTCCTTTATTTTACATTTTGTAAGGCCGTTCTGCACTTCTACTTGGGTTAGACAGGTGGCGTTTAATGGCGAGTTTGTTATTCCTCTGCATGTCACCTGACATTACATTTTACCTGCGAATTTAGTGGAGAAAAAAATATTTAATGAGAAAATACATCACCCCCATATCAGTGACAGTCACAGGTCCCCTATAAAAGTGACAGTCACAGTTCCCCCATAACAGTGATAAAGAAGAATACTTTAAAACCCTTTCAGGACGCAGCCATTTTTTTAATTTTATTTTTCATTTTTTCCTCCCCATCTTCCAAAAGCCATGACTTTTTTATTTTTCCGTCGATCTAGCCATATGAGGGCTTGTTTTTTGCGGGACGAGTTGTCGTTTTTCACATTTAGTGGATCATATATTGTATTGGGAAACTGAAAAAAACTTCTTTGTGGGGTGTAATAGGAAAAAAACAGCAATTCCTCAATATTTTGAGGGGTTTTGTTTTTATGGCTTTCACTATACAGTGAAAATGTCATGTTAACTGTATTCTACCGGTCAATACGATTACGGTGATACCAAATTTATATTTGTAGGTTTTACTACTTTTACAAGGAAGAAACGAATCGTCAAAAATAAAATTTGTGTTTTGTCGCCACATTCTGAGAGCCATAACTTTTTTATTTTTCCGTCAATTGAGCAGCATGAGAGCTTATTTTTTACGCGACGAGCTGTTACTATTGGTACCATTTTGGGCTACATAAGAAGTTTTGATCACTTTTCATAAAAAAAAGTGGGATATGAAGTGACCAAAAAACAGCGATTCTGGCGTTTTATATTTTTTCCTTTTTACGGTGTTGAGCATGCGCGTTAAATAATGGTATATCGTAATAGATCCGACTTTTACAGACGCAGCGATACCAATTTTGTTTATTTTTTTATTTTTGACATTACTTGAAAATGGGAAAAGGGTGTTTTTTTGAACTTTTTTCTTTTATTTTTCTTTTTTTTTCTACTACTAAAAACGTTATTTAACTTTTTTTTTTACACATTACACTCGTCCCCCCCAGGGGACTTGAACCAGTGATCGTTAGATCGCTGGTACAGTACACTGCAGTACTAATGTATTTCAGTATATTGTCATTTTTACAGGCTCTTGTTAAGCCCTGCCAGAGGCAGGGCTTAACAGGAGATGAAGAAAGGCAGCCCTGGGGGCCTTCATTAGGCCCCTGGGCTGCCATGACAACCATTGGCAACCTCTTTCTAATGTCTTAGATGCTGGGATCATGCTTGATCGCAGCATTTAAGGGGTTAAACAATCGTTAGTCCCGGGTGTCAGTATAACAACCTCACACAGTATAACAACCCATCCATTTCATGTTTCAGGAGGAGCTGACTAACTCTCTTTGTATGTAATCTGCAGTGACATCACAACTGTGTGTCAAGTAAGTTACTGTGGGTTTTATTCAGGTAAGCTACTGTGACATTGCTTTCTGTCAAGTAGGCAGGTCTAATTATGCCGTGAACGATGAGCCGTGAATGGCTTGGAGCAGACAGGCGCAATGTAGTGACGTCATCCCGTCTGTCTGTGCCGAGCCACTCACTGCACAGAGCGGAGCTATGGGGGTCAAACACTGAGTATACTAAAAGTAGAGTGAAAAAACACGGCGCCACATGTGTGTATCAATTATGAATTTGATGGGCAAAAGATCGTAACTGCTCACCTGTAAAGTTGAAAGTAATCCGTGAGTACAAAGCTGCTGCCGATCCCAACGCAAAACTCCAAAGAGATGCCAAAATTGATTGATAAAGAATAAAAAACGGGATACTGAGGCGCTGCTTGATAAAGAGTTAATACATTTAATTGAGGTAGTATAAATAGACAATTGCTACGCGTTTCAACGCCGGACTGGCGTCTTCCTCAGGCAAGTTAAGATGACAGCAAGGAGGCACATATTTATACACATACAGAATGCAGGGCTAATTAAGCCTAATTCAGACCAGAGTCCTGAAAAAACCGCCAAAACCAGCGGGTCAGAGTTCAATCCAAACGTAAAGTGTTAAAACAATTCATTGTTGTCATATGTTAACAACATTAATGGAATTAAAATGATCAGACAGTACATAACCGCATAATTGCATAATTATATAGTAATTAAATCATTTAAACGAAATGGCATAGAATATTTGCGCAAAAAGGCAATGGATTATGAAATTGCACATTGAACATAAACTTAAAATAACACAAGAATTGAAGTAAGATAAATAAAAATGCATTTGCAACTGCTGGATACATATAGAAATAATTGTACCAACAATAGCAACGCGTTGTCATGGAGACCAGAAGCGACACAGCCGGGAAGGAAGTCAAAACGCCAGTGGAACGCAAGGTGAGACGCACAGCAAGCATCTCATAGGGCGCAGGCAGGACAAGTGTTTGTTTATGACACAGCAGGGAAGGAAAATCAGAACGCCAATGGAACGCAAGGTGAGACGCATAGACCGTTGTCATGACGACCGCTATCAAAAGAGATAAGGTGGCCGGGAGAGTCCAATCGAACCCATGGAACGCACAGTGACACGCAGGGTCGCGCATACAGAGAACCTAAGGGTTGCAACGAAACGAGGTCTGGAGCATCACAAAAATGTAAGTAGACAGATTATATTTAGATGTTATTCTGTCAATAATGTGCAGACTATTGAAATAATGGTCATTTTGGTAGGAAAAAATACAGGTATTGTCTGGAGTGCTGATGAAATAAGAAAATAAAATAAAAAACTGGACACCTCCTCTATAATCAAAGAATAAAATATTAAAATGAAAAAGAATTAAGCAATATTAATATTCATAAGAAGAAGCTCATATGTAAAAATGCTTTAAAAGGTGCATTTTTTAAAATTAGTAAAGGATATCAGTCCAATGTAGATTCTGCGATGTCATTGAGGCCATTTGGATACAAGGTCCCCAGTTTGTAGATCCAAAAGTTTTCCCTTTGTTTTAACCTAATGAACCTATTGGATATATCTACAGGAATATACTCAATAGGGGTGACAGTTATGAGATCAAAGTTACATTTGTGCTTTAAAGCAAAATGACGTGATACACTATGTTTGGTGTATCCACTTTTAACATTGAACCTGTGTTTGTTGATCCTGTCTCTGAGGGTTTGGGTAGTACGGCCCACATATTGTCGGTTACATGGACATTGGAGAAGATATATAACATAGCTGCTTCCGCAGTTTAAAAAGCTTTTTATCTGAAACTTTTCGTTAGTTGACATAGAAGTAAAATCCGTTTTTTTATTAGTCATACTCAGGCAGCACAGACATCTCGTTCTCCCGCAGCGATATGAACCATTCATAATCAGAGAAGTTTTGATAGGTATTTGGGAAATATTCCGAAGTTTACTAGGTGCAATTAGGTTCCTCAGGGTTTTCGCCCTTCTGTACGTAATTTTTGGTTTAACTGGGAGGATGACTAGGGCGAAGGCTCTGACACAATTTGAGTGCATCAACCCTGTGGCTAAAGACCCTAAAAAATCGATTGATTTTAGCTGTAATTTTATCACCACATACAATAAAGGCAGTAAGTACATTAGCTCTACAATACATAAATATTGGCATATCCTTAAAAATGACCAATTTATGAAAGACATCCTCCCAGTTAAACCAAAAATTACGTACAGAAGGGCGAAAACCCTGAGGAACCTAATTGCACCTAGTAAACTTCGGAATATTTCCCAAATACCTATCAAAACTTCTCTGATTATGAATGGTTCATATCGCTGCGGGAGAACGAGATGTCTGTGCTGCCTGAGTATGACTAATAAAAAAACGGATTTTACTTCTATGTCAACTAACGAAAAGTTTCAGATAAAAAGCTTTTTAAACTGCGGAAGCAGCTATGTTATATATCTTCTCCAATGTCCATGTAACCGACAATATGTGGGCCGTACTACCCAAACCCTCAGAGACAGGATCAACAAACACAGGTTCAATGTTAAAAGTGGATACACCAAACATAGTGTATCACGTCATTTTGCTTTAAAGCACAAATGTAACTTTGATCTCATAACTGTCACCCCTATTGAGTATATTCCTGTAGATATATCCAATAGGTTCATTAGGTTAAAACAAAGGGAAAACTTTTGGATCTACAAACTGGGGACCTTGTATCCAAATGGCCTCAATGACATCGCAGAATCTACATTGGACTGATATCCTTTACTAATTTTAAAAAATGCACCTTTTAAAGCATTTTTACATATGAGCTTCTTCTTATGAATATTAATATTGCTTAATTCTTTTTCATTTTAATATTTTATTCTTTGATTATAGAGGAGGTGTCCAGTTTTTTATTTTATTTTCTTATTTCATCAGCACTCCAGACAATACCTGTATTTTTTCCTACCAAAATGACCATTATTTCAATAGTCTGCACATTATTGACAGAATAACATCTAAATATAATCTGTCTACTTACATTTTTGTGATGCTCCAGACCTCGTTTCGTTGCAACCCTTAGGTTCTCTGTATGCGCGACCCTGCGTGTCACTGTGCGTTCCATGGGTTCGATTGGACTCTCCCGGCCACCTTATCTCTTTTGATAGCGGTCGTCATGACAACGGTCTATGCGTCTCACCTTGCGTTCCATTGGCGTTCTGATTTTCCTTCCCTGCTGTGTCATAAACAAACACTTGTCCTGCCTGCGCCCTATGAGATGCTTGCTGTGCGTCTCACCTTGCGTTCCACTGGCGTTTTGACTTCCTTCCCGGCTGTGTCGCTTCTGGTCTCCATGACAACGCGTTGCTATTGTTGGTACAATTATTTCTATATGTATCCAGCAGTTGCAAATGCATTTTTATTTATCTTACTTCAATTCTTGTGTTATTTTAAGTTTATGTTCAATGTGCAATTTCATAATCCATTGCCTTTTTGCGCAAATATTCTATGCCATTTCGTTTAAATGATTTAATTACTATATAATTATGCAATTATGCGGTTATGTACTGTCTGATCATTTTAATTCCATTAATGTTGTTAACATATGACAACAATGAATTGTTTTAACACTTTACGTTTGGATTGAACTCTGACCCGCTGGTTTTGGCGGTTTTTTCAGGACTCTGGTCTGAATTAGGCTTAATTAGCCCTGCATTCTGTATGTGTATAAATATGTGCCTCCTTGCTGTCATCTTAACTTGCCTGAGGAAGACGCCAGTCCGGCGTTGAAACGCGTAGCAATTGTCTATTTATACTACCTCAATTAAATGTATTAACTCTTTATCAAGCAGCGCCTCAGTATCCCGTTTTTTATTCTTTATCAAACACTGAGTATGGTAGGGCCGCTTTGGGGCATTATACTGAATGGGGGCAGCTGTGGGGCCAGCTATAGGGGCATTATACTGTGTGGGGGCAGCAATGGGGGCATTATTCTGTGGAGGCAGCTATAGGGGCATTATACTGTGTGGGGGCCATTATAGGGGCATTATACTGTGTGGGAACAGCTATGGGGGCATTATACTGTCAGCAGCTATAGGGGTGTTATATAATGTTTGGGGCAGCTATGGGGGCATTATACTGCGTGGGCCAGCTATAAGGGCATTATCCTGTGTGGGGGCAGTTATAGGGGCATTATCCTGTGTGGGGCAGTTATAGGGGCATTATACTGTGTGAGGGCAGCTATAGGGGAATTATACTGTGTGGGGCAGCTTTAGGGGTATTATACAGTGTGTGGGGCATTATACTGTGTGAGGGCAGCTGTAGGTGTATTATCCAGTGTGAGGGCAGCTATGTGGGCATTATACAGTGTGGGGCCAGCTATAGGGGCATTATACTGTGTGGGGGCAGTTATAGGGGCATTATACGGTGTCAGCAGCTATAGGGTATTATACCATGTTTGCGGCAGCTATGGGGGCATTATACTGTGTGGTGACAGCTATAGAGGTATTATACCATGTGTGAGGCAGTTATAGGGTCATTATACTGTGTGTGAGGCACTAAGGGGTCATTATACTGTCTGGGGGCAGCTATGCGGGAATTATACTGTGTAGGAAGGCACTATAGGGGCATTAAACTGCGTGGGGCAGCTATAGTGGCATTATACTCTGTGCGGGCAGCCATAGGGGCTTTATACTGTGTGGAGGGCACTACGAGGTTATTATAATAATAATAATAATAATAATCTTTATTTATATAGCGCCAACATATTACGCAGCACTTTACAATTTAGAGGGAACATGAAACAAACAATATCAGGCATTATATAGTGATAAAGTTAAATATACTGTGTGGGGGGCTTTAAGGGGTCAATATACAGTTTGGGGGATGCTATGGGGGCATTATTCTGTGTGGCTGCTAATCTGCTGTGACTTATGTATTACCAGTAACAAGAGAATGAAGATGCACACTGCAGGCGCTAACATATATATATATATACACATACTTTCTGTTTATTATGCATTTCTATTATTTTAATTGCATTAATGCTATAGTTACAATGTTTATACATGTGAGGTTCTTAGCGCTTAGTTTGATCAAATTGTGCGAGCCCACCTGCCACAACAAGGCGACCTCAAATTTTGGAGACTTACCTCACTCTTGGGACTGAGCTCACAGTGAGCTCAGGATAGGTAGGAATGAAATATATTCAGTTCTAATTGAAAACAGCCCAGGACAGATGGGTGGAGAGCACGACCAAGATGGAGGCAGTCACTGCCCCCGTACAAATACTACAAACAAGAAACTCACATTTAACATAATAACTTTAGCTGTAATGCAATTAAAATTATAGAAATGCATAATAAACATAAAATGTATGTATGTATGTATATATATCTTGGCGCCAGTGGTGTGCATCTGCATTCTTTTGTTACTGCAGATTACATGACAGAAGTTCTCTTATGGTATAACGGACATGCATCAAAAATAGAGGGGCTCTGTGTAAGAACAGTACAGTATGGACTCCTTGATTTCCAATTTCTAATGCTAATAGACAACCATATTCATGGGTATCAAGAAAATCCCTTGCTAATATACAAATCCAACAGTAATTGTGAAATACGGATGTGAATGATTGTTTTCCTGTAGATGCGATCTAGACAGTAGGGTGCATTTTTGTTCAAGTTAACGGCGGGCCCATTGCCTTTACAGTTTGCTTGTATGGTATGTCTTGCCCTGACAGTGTATACATTTTTTTTGTAGTGTTTCTTTTCTTATGCAGTAACACTATGAATATTATAGTTAATCCATTTTTATTAGGAAAGAAGCAAGCAAAAACAAACAGTATATATCACCAGAACAAAGTAAGAGAATATAAGACAAAGCAATGCAATGAAACATAGTAGTAAAGAAAGTACTGTTGGAGACTATAGTAGCAGTAAAGCACTCGGTAATATGAGGGAACCCTGGTTTGTTGAAAGGTAGAGAGAAAAAAAGGAAAGATAAAGGGGAGAATGAATAAGCGAAAGAGTAATGCAATATCACCACATATATTAAAGTGTCTTTAATGTTCTGCAATTCTTATGTATTTAATACTTCAGGTTATTTTGACTTTAAAATTCCCTATTAATATTATTATTACTCTTGCCCATGGATTTTGGCAGTATGCATTTTTCATTATTATATATGCTTACATTTTCTTTATTTATATTTTACATATTTATATTGCAGCTGACCAAATGATGGAGAGAGTCGGCATTGATAAGGTTCGCTTCTTTAGGTTGGAACAGACCTATGCTGTGAAGTCAGGACAGTGGTATTTTGAGTTTGAGGTGGTGACCGGAGGCGATATGCGTGTAGGCTGGGCCAGACCCAGCTGTAGACCTGATATTGACCTTGGTGTAGACGATCGGGCATTTGTTTTTGAAGGAAGCAGAGTAAGTATCCTCATATATGGGAACATTGTACAACAAATTTTGCCATAACATTTGAGCTATGAAGATCTGATTATACTGAGGTTTCTATTTCATAATACCAGAAATCAAGATAATTTAATCTTTAAATTAACAAGTTTTCTATTCAAAGAGCATATTACTGTACTTTATTATGTATTTCAATTGAATAGAGCAGTGAATTCCAACCTATTTATCATGGAAAAATCCCTGGAAAACAAATTTCACTTCTAGGAAACCACTACTTCTATTCTCACCTCAAAGACACTTGGTGTAGGGGTGGGTAAAGTATTGTATAATTTTAAATTCTGGACAATATTCTACATTGCATGCCCCCATGCCAAGCATCTTGAGGCTAAAATCAGTTTGCATCGCTGCTATAAAATTTATACCTCTTATGTCCTTTGGGGAACTCCTTACCCTGGTTGGGAAAAGTTGAACTAGAGAAACAAATGTCTGTATTTTATTTTTCCAAAATCCACGTATGGTGATTCCTTGTGACTGAGTTTTGCCTTCCCACTCCTGACCGCTAAAGCTGGCTATACGCATGAGACAGCCGTGGGCTGAAGGCTCACTCATCTAACCTCTATCTTTCCCAACTCCACTATGAACATATTTATTTTGATGAGAAGAGGGAAATAAACTGCAGCAAAACACTTCTGCCAGTGCCAGAAGAATTGGCCATATTGAAATCTTGGCAACCTTAAGAGTAGCCGTATTAGTTGCCACTTTTGAATTATTATTTGATTTAACATGCTGACAGAATGAAAATTACTTGTAGGATTCTAAGAAGTGAATTCAAAAGAAAACACACAGAAACATGCTAATATTTTGTGTTATGTTGAAAAAAAAGCACATCATTTCCAAACTTTGGCTATATCTATAATTTAGGATTTTCTAATTCATGGCAAATTTTCACGTTTTGGGTGGAAATTTACTTTGACATAGATATTGCAATTTGTGTGACTTTTGCTTTATTTGACACATTAGAGCATTAATCCACTTTATTGGCAGATTTTTATATGTCGGTAAATAGATAAAATAACAATTTGTTACTCTGCAATTTCCCATACAGTATCTCATGAAACTTTAACTTTGACATAGAAAAAGAGATCCCTTGATGTTAATGTACATAAAACTCAATGACCCCAGCCACAAGTCATTAAAAGAAAGATACCACACAACTAATGTCATATTGTTGACAGGGCCATTGTTGGAACATGGGAAGCTCATTCTTTGGTCGAAACTGGCAGCCTGGAGATGTGGTAGGATCCATGATTAACTTGGAAGACAAATCAATGATTTTCACTTTAAATGGAGAGCTTCTCATCACAAATCAAGGGTCTGAGCTGGCGTTTGCTGACTTTGAAATTGAGAATGGTAAGTATGACTGATGAGAAAAATTTGCACTGATCATTATTTAAAGTTTACTGGTAATATGGTATGAATCTTTTAGAAATTTGAGGTGTAAATCTTTCTATTAAAGACTCTGGGTCACCAGGTGTAAGGCCTCATGTACACGGCCGTGCCCCTCAAATGCGGACTGCATTCTAAGGGCCGTGCTCCCATACCAACTATGGGAGCACGGCCCGTAAAAAATTAAAAGTAGGACATGCTTCATAATTCCTGGCACGGTTCCACGGCACGGACACCTATCCGTAGCGATACGGAAAGGTGTCCGCGGCCCATAGAACCGGGCGGGTCCGAAATTGCGGCCTGTGTTACGGTCCGCAATTACGGAAATTTTTTACGGTCGTGGGCACGGGGCCTAAAGCATTTGACATGTGCATTGTGTTGCGTTTTTTATTTATTTCCTGTTGCTTATATAGCGGCAACATTTTTGCAACGCTGTACAGAGATTACCATCATTCACATCACATTTGCCATCATTACAATCTGATTTCCCCTATTTCAGCCACAAATACACAAACACTTGCCAGTTAACCAACTAGTATGACGTTGCAGTGTGGGAGAAAACCAGAGGACGCGCAAACACAGGGAGAAAATACCAACTCTAATTGTATTCAAATCCAGGACCCCACATTTGTTTTTAAAGTGCTTATTTGGTTTGGACAATCTCTTCTCATACTGCAGATGCTACTATTTCAGTGAGCCCTGTAATTAGCTCACATCCACAGTTTTAGGGTATGTTCACACGGCCTTTTTACGGACGTAAATCGGGCGTTTTTGCCCCGAATTACGCCCGAAAATAGCGCCTCAATAGCGCTGACAAACATCTGCCCTTTGAAAGCAATGGGCAGACGTTTGTCTGTTCACACGAGGCGTATATTTACGCGCCGCTGTCAAAAGACGGCGCGTAAATAGACGCCCGCGTCAAAGAAGTAACCTGTCACTTCTTTGGCCGTAATTAGAGCCGTTATTCATTGACTCCAATGAATAGCAGCGCTAATTACGCCCGTAATTGACGCGGCGTTCAAGCGCCTGCACATGCCGGTACGGCTGAAATTACGGGGATGTTTTCAGGCTGAAACATCCCCGTAATTTCAGCCGTAACGGACGCCCTCGTGTGAACATACCCTTAAAGTGCCCTGCATACACATCTTTTTAGAAAAGCCTATAATGAGAGGCAAGTTGATAAATAAAAACAGCAATTCCTGCATAGTTTTTTAATTGTTTTTTTTAACGCAGAGGTCACCAGGCTATATAAATGACATCTTAACTTTATTCCTCTAGTCAGTACAATTATGGCAATACCAAATGTATATAGTTTTTTTTTTATTTTACTACTTTTGCACACTTTTTTTTTTTTTTAAATCATGTTTTTATCTTGCCATATTCTGAGAGCCATAACTTTTTTGTTTTTCCGTCGACGGAGCTGTGTGAGAGTTTTTTTTTTTTGCGGAATAAACTCTTGCTTTTATTGGTTTCATTTTAGCGTATATGAGATTTTTGATCACTTTTTCTTAAAAATTTTTTGACAAGGGGACCAAAAAAAACACAATTCTGGCATAGTTTTTTTTTAGTGTTTATTTTTACAGCATTCACGTGTTATAAATGACATGTTAACTTTATTCTGCGGGTCAGTATGATTTCGGCGATATCAAATTTATATAGTTTTGTTTTTTTACAACTTTTTCCCTAATAAACTTTTCTGTAAAAGGAATGTTTTTTTTGTGTCGCCATATTCTAATAGCCATAACTGTTTTATTTTGCCTTTGACGGAGCTGTGTAAGGGTTTGTTTTTTGCGGGACAAGCTGCAGTTTTTAGCTGGATACATGGGACTTTTTGACCACTTCTTATTCCATTTTTTGGAAGGCAAGGTGTCACATACTCCCTTCCTGCGGCTTCCTCGGCCTCCAGGATGTCAAGAGTTACTCGTTCGGGCGTCGCCCGGCCTGGCAGACTGAGGCAGTCTGCAGCCAATAGAAGCTCAGGAGTGTCAGGCCAATCAAAACCTGGCTAATGTTCCTGAGCTCCCGTTCTCTCCTCATTTAGTTCAGCCTGGGGGCAGTAGGCCTTTGCCTGTAATTAGAGTTACCTAGCCCTGTGCTTTCCCTAATTACAGACTCCCCTGAGCGACTTGCATTTTGACTCCTTGGTTACCCCTGCCCCCGGCTTGACTCGACTTTTCTTTGCCTTCTGACTTTTGTTTTGCCGCACTCTCCCGGTTTGACCCTGCCTGACTCCGCCTTTTGCGCCCGGACTTGTCCGTGGCGCAATTGCCCTGCCTCCCCCTCCGTATACTTCCCAGGTGATCCTTTCTTGTTTCGTACTGTCTCTGTCTTATCTGTTTGTCAGTTGCACTTGTACGAGTATAGGGAACGCCGCCCAGGAACGCCGCCCATTTAGGTCAGGTCGTACAAGTAGGTAGGGACAGAGGTTTCGTAAGAACAGGGACCTCACTATTACCCGTGTATTTGTTTGTGACACAAGGTGACCAAAAAAAATGCAATTCTGGCATTGTTTTTTATTTATTTTTACACTGTTCACCACACGGGATAAATAACATGATATTTTTATAGTTTAGGTCATAACGGACGCAGTGATACTAATTCATTTTGTTTAGTTTACTTAATTTTTTATTTTATTACTTGTAACTTTTATTTTTTACTTTTTCTTTTAGTCCCACTAGGGAACTTGAAAGCCTGAACCCATGATCGCTATTACAAAACGTTGCACTACTTATGTAGTGCAATGTATTATAACAGCAATTTTACACTGACATGCAGCCTATTAAGGGCCCAATGGGTTTCCATACATGGCAGACCTGGAGGCCGTTGTTAGCAACCATAGGCATCCCCAGCATATTGTCCGCAGCATCTAAGGAGTAATTTGACAGGATCAGAGCTGGCCCTGTCCGTTGCATCAGAGTGTCAGCTGTAATATACAGTTGACCCATGTGGCAGATGTTGCGGGCTCAGCTTCTGAGCCTGTGCCATCAGCTTATCGTAACTGCACAAGAAATGGCAGCAACCCCTTTCCGACCAGGATGTACAATTATAAATGTCGGCAAAAGGTTAAGAAAAAGCTGAATGTTCAATGGCCTATGGTCCTCTAGTGCTGATGGCCTTGCTAGATGCATATTTAGCATATGTGAAAAAGTTGTATAAAGAGGACCACTCTTTCAACAGAATATAAATTTAAAGGGTATGTTTAGCTTTGAATCCATTTTTTTTAAACTTCTAATGCATTTCAAATAAAAAAATTAAGCAACTTTGCAAATAGTATTGATTAACAACATCATACCTTTTGTGTGTACAGCTCCTATGCAGAACGAGAATTCTCAATGTTTATGAGCTACAAAACAGGGGTGTTGCTAGGATCTTAAAAGATTAAGGGCACAAGTTCAAAGCATGCAGTATATTTCCCTCTGCATCCTAAAAACAAATTTCATCGAAGTCAGTGCAATAATAATAATTTGCTTTGTCATAAACATTAATCTATATATAAGCATATATATGGCAAGGACGTGGTGTCCGAGGCACAGTTAGCTCTGCCCACAGCCGACCTGCAAGAAGCCTGTGAGGAAGGAGATGTGAGTCCTCAGTCTGTCTGTTGTTTGTGCCCTTATTTGTTTGTGTGTGTATGTGTGTGTGTGTATGTGTGTGTGTGTGTGTGTGTGTGTGTGTGTGTGTGTTTGTATAAGTTCCAGTATGTGTGTATGTGTGTCTTTGTGTGTATTTGCAGTTGTGACCGGGCCCCCAAGCCTGGGGGGCATGCAGGGCCCCTGTTGCCACACAGCGCTGACCACGCTTTCAACTGTATTTGCGTCCTCAGGACACAAATACAGTTCAGTGCAATGCTGAAGCCTTGCTCCAGCATTCACTATGCCACGAGCGGCTCGGCGCAGTCAGGCGCAATGTAGTGACGTCATAGCTTCTGTCTGCGCCGAGTCCCGCACAGACCGGAGAGGGATTCTCCACCCGTCGTGGGAACGGTGATCGGTAAGTAATTATGTTATTATTTTTCTATTAGGTACGTACATATGGGGGCATTATACTGGGTATGGGGGCGGCTCATATGGTTGCTGCTGAGGAGGCATTATACTATATGGGGGCATTATACTGTATAGGACAGCTAAGGGGGGCATTATACTGTATGGGATAGCTACGGGGACATTATACTGTATGGGGCAGCTATAGGGGGCATTATGCTGTATGGGGGCATTATACTGTGTGTGGCAGCTTTAAACTGTATGGGGGCATACTGTATGGGGGAGCATGTATACTGTATGTGGCAGCATTATACTGTATGGGGGCATTGTACTGTATGGGAAAGCTATGGGGTGCATTATACTGTGTGGGGGCTGCTATGGAGGGCATTATACTGTCTGGGGGCAGCTATGGGGCATTACACTGTGAGGTCAGCTATGGGGAGCATTATACTGTGGAGGCATTAATGGGGTCTGTCGGGCAAGGCGGCTGGACATAGGCGTGCGCAGGGGTCTGGTGATGTTGGGAAGGGGTAGGAGGGCTCAAGCTAAATTCTTGCAACAGGGCCCATGAGCCTTTAGCTACGCCCCTGTATCTGTATGTGTATATATTTCTGTGTGTGCATCTACTACCTTATCTGTACTTAGAGTTATAACTGTTTGTTATCTCTGGTGTTACATAGGACTGCAGGTAACAGCTACTACATTGTCTATACTCAAAGATATCACTGTGTGTAGGGCTGGGCGATTTTGAAAAAAAAATCTAGATTTTTGTCAAGCCAATGGATGATTTTTTTATTTGATTCACGATTTTCTTATTTTTAAGAGTAATTAAAGAGAACCTTTCACCTGCCCATACATGTGCAGCATGTAATGGGCAGGGCTGCACAAACCCTGGGGCACTTTACATTTTTTTCTACCTTCCTCCGTTATTTAGATATTGGTGCCGTTATATTTGGTGCCCGATATTTAAATAACCCCCTGAACTGCTTATGGGGTATGTAATGGCAAGGGGGGCGTGTTACTATGGTTGTGACACTGTCCAATCATCTACGGACAGTGTTACAGCAAGAGCTGGAGAGAGGAGAGCGCGCATGCCGTTGCACTGTCCGTAGCAGAGACCCGCCCCCTTGCCAGTTCGGTAGACTAGTACAAGACCGTGTGATCTCTCGCGAGAGATCAGTCTTGTCCTTGTCTGCCGACAGATGAAGAGTGAGAGCGTGTGCGCGCGCGCGCACACACACGCTCTCCTCTCTCCAGCCTCTGCTGTGATGCTGTCCGTAGCTGATTGGACAGTGTCACAGCTATAGTAAGACGCCCCCTTGCCATTACACGCCCCATTGACCGTTCAGGGGGTTATTTACATATCGGGCACCAAATATAACGGCACTGATATCTAAATAACGGAGAAAGGTAGAATTTTTTTTTTAAAGTGCCCCAGGGCTTGTGCAGCTTTGCTCATTACATGCTGCACTCAGCTGCACAAGTATGGGCTGTTTAATGAGATCGGCTGGGCTTCTTTTAACCTATTTTTTCACCTTAATGATCAGGATAGATAGTTCTACCTTGGGCCAAAACTGGATTGCCACTAAACTTCTAATTTCATTCCTCTTTATATCCCTGCTTCTGACCTTCGGCAGCTCCGCATCGAGCGGGCGGGCTGATTTCATTCCCCCGCCCGCCTGGTGTGGTTATGCCGATGGAGGCGGTTCTGGGAGGAGGACTGTTTTGACATAAGACTACACGATAGGACGCTATCGTGGGTGGGCGGGATGTATCGCCGTCTGTCATTGGTGACCGACGCTGAACACCTAACCACCCGATAGGAAACAGCTGTGATTTTACCGGTAAAACATCATTGAGGAAGGTATATCTAGGGGCAACTGGGGCATTTGGACATCAACCCCTGACGAAGCACCAGCGAAACGCGCGTTGGGTTAAGCAGAGGTCCCCCTCCTGGTCTTGATCTCCTATTTATCTTCTTATACGCAGGTGTAGGTATACTACTTTACATGTCGTTTTTACTTTGATGGTACCTTATATATATTCTCTATACTTATTTATGTGTTCATCTGTGCAAAGCGTACCATGCCTAGTACCTGCTCATTAAGGGTATGTTCACACGGCGGGGGTCCGTAACGGCTGAAATTACGGGGATGTTTCAGCCTGAAAACATCCCCGTAATTTCAGCCGTACCGGCATGTGCAGGCGCTTGAACGCCGCGTCAATTACGGCCGTAATTAGCGCTGCTATTCATTGGAGTCAATGAATAGCGGCTCCAATTACGGCCAAAGAAGTGACAGGTCACTTCTTTGACGCGGGCGTCTAGTTACGCGCCGTCATTTGACAGCGGCGCGTAAATATACGCCTCGTGTGAACAGACAAACGTCTGCCCATTGCTTTCAATGGGCAGATGTTTGTCAGCGCTATTGAGGCGCTATTTTCAGACGTAATTCGGGGCCAAAACGCCCGAATTACGTCCGTAAATAGGCCGTGTGAACATACCCTATTATGTACTTATGCACTTTAGCCATATATAGGTTGTGTCAGACCATTTTTACATCTGGGGGGCTACTCTGCTTTTACGTTCGGATTCCGTTTGTGTTCGAGGGTCCATGGCATTTTAGTATGTCTAAGTGTTATACGCTGTCTCCATGTGTCTAATTGACTTTAATAAAGATTATTTGTATTTTTTCAAACACCTGGTCGTGACTTGTTTCTTGTTCTGGTTTAGTTTTAATTAGTCACTAGGACCACTAGTATCATTCGGGGTATTATTCGGTTTGCTACAAGTATGGGCAGGTAAAAGTTTTTCTTTAAGTAATTACTGTGCATGCAATTCCCTTATCTCAAAAAAATACCAAGAAACAATTATTTTACATAAGAGAATTGCAGGCATACTTATCTAATAATATATATTGATTATCAGGATTGTCCCTTAGCTGCTACGTGTGATCTCGCTGCCTTATAAAAGGGACAATGCTGATAATCATCATATATATATTTGGCTCAGAGAATAAGAAGATCAACTATGAGTGCAGAGGAACGCCAGGGACAACGAGAAACCAATTCCCAAAACAAGGTGTTAAGAAAGCAAAACCCTGAAGTAAGACAAACCTGTAATGAACAAAGTCGTTCTCAAACAGCACAAGAATAAATACTTATCATTCCTTTTGCTAGCAAACCCGTGTAACGGGGTTTCTATACTAGTGTGTGTATATATAAATAGTATAACTCTGAATTATTCAGAGACGGAATATGACCTTCACACCATGACATATAACTACCATAGAGAACATTGAAGAGGCTCTGTCACCACATTATAAAGAAGATGGGCGCTGTAATATAGGTGACAGTAATGCTTTTTATTTCGAAAAACGCCCACTTGGGCATTAAGAAACTCATTGGCATAAAGCTAAAAATCGCTTATAAAGTGGTTTAAAATAGATCGTTTTTCTAAATAAAAAGCATTACGGTCACCTACATTACAGCGCCCATCTCCTTATATAGGAGATAGGGCACTTATAATGTGGTGACAGAGCCTCTTTAATGTCATCATACAAAGACCAAATAGTGGTGACATACCGGTTCTTGACTGGCGCTCTGGGGAGTATAATCACACTGTACAGTACAGTTTAATCCAGTGACTCACAGGTGATTTCTTCTCTGATTGGAATTATTAGTTTTCACATTTCTCTCCTGGCCGTGACTCATCTCTGCCCACTTTGCTGCCCAGATATCTTTGGCTTTCCGCTTTTCCAGAACATCCTTGACCTCTACACAACCTCATATCCTGCTGCCCCTTTTAACATTTTCCTCCTGTTGCAAAAATAATGGCACATAGATAGTGCCCAAAAATAATAGTGGCAAACATAACTCTAGAGGGTAATGGAGCCCCACTTCGTTCTCCCCTAAGTGCCTTCTTAGTGCCCTACACAGTAATAGTGCCCCCCCACACAGTAATAGTGCCGCATACAGTAATAGTGCCCCTTAGTTCCACCCACACATTAATAGTGTCCCCGTTTGTGCCTCAGAGTGATAGGGCCCCTTAGTGCCCTCACAATGTAATAATAAACCCACATTTAGCCCCACACAGTAATAGTGCCCACTTTGAGCCCCCCACACAGTAATACTGCAACTCAGTGCCCCCCACACAGTTATACTATACTTAGTGTTAATCTATCTCCACTAACTCAATTTGCACTTACCGTCCACTCAGTTTGCAAATTGAACATAAATCAAACCCCAACACAGTCCACACAACTTACTGCCACCACTTATCGACTATGGGTGATAAGTCCCAACACACCTTCACACTGCTCTTAAGCACTAAAAAGGCGATGGATTCTTTAGAACAGGGGTCTCAAACTCGGCCGGTTAAATGAGCCACACATAGAAAATTTTTGTGTTGACAGGCCACATTACTTTCAAATTTGATACAATAAGAAATTATTGTTAATCAATTAGTTATTTGAACTACTATAACAATACTACATTACTTTAATGATACCGCTAGATTTAAATGTACCTGAAATTTGCGCGTTTACTCCACATGCTTATTTTAAAAATCCAGTTTTACAGTTTAAGTATCGATAAATGCAGTCTAGCTGCTCAGTTGGCAGTGTTTGGCAAACACAAAATGTCAACATTGGGCAGCCCCTTTTTAGTTACTGCCACTGTGCCCTCTGTAGATTTTACCAGTGTGCCCCCCGTAGATAGTGCCACACCCCCCGTAGATAGTGCCACACCCCCCGTATATAGTGCCACAGTGCCCTCTAGATAGTGCCACAGTGCCCTCTGTAGATAGTGCCACAATGCCCTCTGTAGATAGTGCCACAATGCCCTCTGTAGATAGTGCCACAATGCCCTCTGTAGATAGTGCCACAATGCCCTCTGTAGATAGTGCCACAGTGTCCTCTGTAGATAATGCCACAGTGCCCTCTGTAGATAATGCCACAGTGCCCTCTGTAGATAATGCCACAGTGCCCTCTGTAGATAATGCCACAGTGCCCTCTGTAGATAATGCCACAGTGCCCTCTGTAGATAGTGCCACAGTGCCCTCTGTAGATGATGCCACAGTGCCCTCTGTAGATAATGCCACAGTGCCCTCTGTAGATAATGCCACAGTGCCCTCTGTAGATAATGCCACAGTGCCCTCTGTAGATAATGCCACAGTGCCCTCTGTAGATAGTGACACAGTGCCCTCTGTAGATGGTGCCACAGTGCCCTCTGTAGATGGTGCCACAGTGCCCTCTGTAGATGGTGCCACAGTGCCCTCTGTAGATAATGCCACAGTGCCCTCTGTGGATAATGCCACAGTGCCCTCTGTAGATAATGCCACAGTGCCCTCTGTAGATAATGCCACAGTGCCCTCTGTAGATAATGCCACAGTGCCCTCTGTAGATAATGCCACAGTGCCCTCTGTAGATAATGACACAGTGCCCTCTGTAGATAATGCCACTGTGCCCTCTGTAGATAATGCCACGGTGCCCTCTGTAGATAGTGCCACGGTGCCCTCTGTAGATAGTGCCACGGTGCCCTCTGTAGATAGTGCCACGGTGCCCTCTGTAGATGGTGCCACGGTGCCCTCTGTAGATGGTGCCACGGTGCCCTCTGTAGATGGTGCCACAGTGCCCTCTGTAGATGGTGCCACAGTGCCCTCTGTAGATGGTGCCACAGTGCCCTCTGTAGATGGTGCCACAGTGCCCTCTGTAGATGGTGCCACAGTGGCCTCTGTAGTTGGTGCCACAGTGCATTCTGTAGATGGTGCCACAGTGCCCTCTGTAGATGGTTCCACAGTGCCCTCAGGAGATGGTGCCAAAATGCACTCTGTAGATAGTTCAACACACATTACCTATAGATATTCCTGACACACATCCCCTATAGATAGTGCCACAAACACATCCCCTTTAGATAGTGCCACCCCCTATAGATAGCTCCATTGGAGCACTCTCTAGGAGTGGTATCCCGAATATCGCTGACGCCATGGCCGAGGATTCCTCTTTTGAAGGAGCCCCTGAAGTCACTGTCCATATGTTGACATTGATGTCAGGGGAGCCTACTAGACCGCATTTCCAGGCCAGAGCGTTGCCAAGGCCCTGAAGTCACTGTCCATATATGTGTGTGTATATATATATATATATATATATATACACACTCTAGCTGGGGATTCCACTCCTAGAAGGAGCCCCAATGGAGCGAACTACAGTGGGGGGGGGGTGTAGCATTGTCAACAGGGTGTGTGGGGGGGTTCTACTATCTACCGGGGGCTGTGTAGCCATTTCTCACCCACCACCAACGATCTAGCAGCGCGGAAAAGGGACTGCGCTCCTTCATGATCTCATGAAGGAGAGCCGATCATGCTCCTCCTTCGGCCTGCTCTCTCCTCTCCCGATGGAGCTTCGGTGCCCTGTGGGCCGCAGATGGCAGCCTCTGGAGCCACGTGTTTGAGACCCCTTCTTTAGGACATACAAGGACCAAACTTATTACACTTTTAAGCTTTAAAAGAGAAAATACAGCGCTTACAAAAAAGTATAAAAAAAAAAGACAAAATAAGATGACATACAAAAATTTATAAAACCATTACAATATAAAAGGGAGAGAAACAGAAGGCCTAGAATGCTTGTTGCCGATAATTGCCTGTGTAAACAGGGGAACGATCAGCAGATGAACGAGCAAATGCTCGATCATCTGCTGGTCATATCATTTTAAAAAAAGTTAAATATTATCGTTATCGGCAGCACATCTCCCTGTGATCGGCGCTGCCTGCACCGGCCGAATATCAACCGGTGTAAAAGGGCCTTCACACTTACAATCTGTAGAGTCTAATGCTTCCTGGAGGATAGGAAAACAATGCATGCACACTGACTAAGATCTGACCCCCAGCATGTGAACACTTTTTTATGGTAACAGTCATATTTTATATCCTCAGTCCTGGGCTCAGCTTTCTAGAGTCACCTTGCTACTTATTAGGCAAAATGTGATGTTGGTGATTGGACAGCGAGGTAAAAGGGTGAGGAGCACCATGAATATTAAATTGTCCATTTTCCCTTATTTTACCTCCAACATGACTGCTGAGTTTGGAAAGACAGATGTCCATTTGCCATCCTTTGAAGCTTGTACAGACTAGGCCTAATGTGTTAAAAGTCACACTATGTTCTTCCAATTGATAACCGCCCTGCTTTGGTTTTGCTATCCAGGGTACATTGCCACAAGCAAGTTGCAATTCAAATTCTTGTTCACTTCAATGGGCTTTTTCTCCTTACAAAATTAAACCTGTTGTTGCCATTTACATAAATCCATAGACTAGCTTCATCGCAAACATTTTAATTTACCTAACCCTGTTCCCATGACGAATGGAGCAGAGCAGTCTTTAGGCCTCTTCCAGCCTGTTCAGTTGGTAGCTCGGTGCAGGCAAGTGAGATGACATTACTTCCCTGAGTTGGTATCTTGTCCCGGCATCTTGTTGGCTACAGGCCAATTTTGACCTGCAGCTTACTAGACACTGGAAACGGGACCCTGGCATGCTGGCGCTATGAATTGACACAATCGTGAGTACCTGTTCCGAAATGCCGATGGCACAATGAATGGTGCAGTAGGAAGCTGATAGCTCCCTGCACCACCATGGTAGTCAACTGCATCCTGAGGACGCAGATCCAGTTGACAGTGGTGCCTGCCTGGGGATCTGTGGCACTGGGCCAAAAATCCAGGGTTTATTCCCTAAATGCCTGGTGCTAGCGATGCCACTGCTACAAACAATCCCAGTGTATTCTGATAATGCAGTCATGTTCTCTTCCATCTGTACCCTAGTTCTTGCTAAGCTAATAAATTTATGGCAGCAAAAAGTATTGGACAGATGAGGGAGAGTATGATTGCAGGGTTTGTTTGTAGTCTGTTACCATGGAGGCATATAGGTCTGCATAGAAACTGTAGACACAAAATGGTATGACATTTTTAATCAAGACCATTTGCAAAGTTGCTTTATTTTTTATATAGAGACTTACATGATATATAAAGTATACTGAACACCAGTTTACAACGTACAACAGTGAACGAGAATATAACTGTTAATAAGAAAGATCCATGAACGTCCCAAGTCATTTTTTAAGTATTTGTGGTCTCATTGCTTTCATCACAGTATTATCTTGTTTACTTCTGCAAGGTTTAACATTACTCACGTCTAACAATGAGATGCCATCAAATAGTCATCTGTTATAGATTTCTATATATTTACATATTGTAGCTGCATTTGCAATTGTTTTTTCCTTCTACTGCTGCATTATATCAGGAGACAATAGACGAATTACTGCTGAGAGAATTGAAAGTCTACAATGGATAATATTAAATTTTTTAATGGGCATCACTAATTCATCCTTGGCCACCAACAAATTCCCATAATGACTCACACCCTGGCATGATCAGCTCACAATAAATGAGCTCTGTGTGGCATTCAAGTATTTAAACTGTTCCCCATTTTTATTTTTACTTCAATGAGTGATTTGAAAAGCCCAACAGACAGGCACATTGTATTTCAGTACAATAATTATGACCCTGATATTGAAATGATCTGTTTTGTTTTATATTTCGGTAGTTACATAATATCCATACAAATTTTTACCAGATTATGACAGATATTCACCAAATGAAACATCAAGTTTTCTTTTGTATCCTGTATTGTATTTTCTATAAACTCAACTTGAAGTCCTGCAAACAGATTGTAAAAGGCTTTTTACCTGGAGTGCGTGCCATCTGTCTTCTCCTCATATCACCCAGAGTTTATTTCCTGTTTATGTGTTTTGCAGGTTTTGTACCTGTCTGCTCCCTCGGGTTGTCTCAGATCGGTCGCATGAACTTTGGTAAAGATGCCAGCACATTCAAATACTACACGATGTGTGGCCTACAGGAGGGCTTCCAACCGTTTGCTGTCAACATGAACAGAGATGTAGCCATGTGGTTCAGCAAGCGCTTACCAACCTTTGTCAATGTGCCAAAAGATCATCCTCACATTGAGGTAATTGCATTCCTCTCCAGCTCTTCTCATTACTTTATACTCATGTTTTGCTCTTAGAGTTCGCCTCTTATGTCAAGTTAATGAAAATTCTGTTAAAATTCTAAAAAATTGCTGGTTGGTCCTAGACCCCAACTAACAGCTGATTTTGTTGAAGGAAGTTGCCGTTGGCTGATTGTTTTCGCTCCAGCGTCTTTTACAGGGCAAATGTAGTACTACCTGCAGCCATACCAATGCATGCACAGACTGGGTCCAAAGGAATGAGAGTTTCTGTTTGTTAGCATCTCTCTGCTCTGGCTCATAGAGGGGGGTCCCGAACATATCCCTTATGAAACTGGGTATTTAACATGAGACCAAACCTTTAGGGGGATCTTTTTTTACTTGTGATGTTTTTTTCTTCGATATTTTATTTGCAACCAAAGTAAACTTAACAGTGGTTGATTACTTTAAATGTTTAGGGTTTGCTCACTAAGAACAATATATTTAATAGGAATTGAATGAGAGTAAAAAAAAAATTGTCTGTTCTGATTTCCAGACAACGAGACTCTTGCTCTACGGGCTTCATCTGGTATTGCAGCTCCACTCCATTCAATTAGGTGTAACTGAATACAAAATGCAGTGTCGGACAAGGGTGGTGCAGTTTCTGGGGGAAAAAAAGCGGACCTCTATTACAACTTCTGCTTTTACAACCACCATTCGTTAGGAGTGTCATTATTCATTCCACATTGTATAGTATTGTATATAATTGTTTTCATTACAGATGTTTTTACATGTACTTTGAAACTTTTAGGTGACAAGGAAAGATGGAACCGTAGAAGCCCCTCCATGCTTAAAGGTTACACATAAAACCTTCGGCACCCAGAATAGCAATGAAGATATGATATACTGCAGGTTGAGTATGCCTGTGGAGTTCCACTCTGCCTTCAGCAATGAAGAGAACTTTCAGAAGAGGTATTTTGTTTTATTGCCCATACTTTAAAGTAACTGTAATTTCACCAATTACAAGAAAAAAAATCTGCTCACCTTATACTGTGCTTTTCCTTGGCAAAGAGGGCATGAGTTTATAAGTACACCGAACCCCGATAAAAAAAAAAGGAAAAAAACAACCTGCATTGTTAAAGGAGTTTTCTGAACGCTTGTCAGTAAATGAACAGAGCACAAGATAGGAGCTGATTTTCATATATTGTGTGTGACTACCGGGAAGGGGGTTACATATGTCATATCTATATGGGATACATAGATCACTATAGCATGCATGGCTCTCTATGTTAATTTAGTTCTATTTATGTACCTCCAGAGGACGCCTTTTTGAAATGTTATAATTTTTCAGGCAAAAATGCTAACTTAGCGATTGGGGGTAGATAAGGGAGAGTACATTAGAGGAGGTGGATGGGTAGGAAAGGAAGACATCTACCACAGTTAGGAAGCCATACTTTAATGTAAGAGAGCTCGCGGAAAAGTCTTTAAGAGTAAGGGCATGTGTGCTTGTGCATAATTTTTTAATCCTTTTAGGGTAAATTAGGGTACATAGTAATCTCCTTGTTAGTTTGTTCCCTTGTAGATAACGCCCTGTTCACATCAGCGTTGCCCTTTCGTTGAGGGGTTCCGTTGGAGGTTTCCGTTGGGTAATCCCTCAACGGAAAGGCAAACGGAAATTTTAGTTTCCGTTTGCATCACCATTGATCTCAATCGTGACGGAAACTTTGCTAATGGTTTCCGTTTGTCACCGCTGTGAACGGGTTCTGTTGTTTTGACGGAATCAATAGCGCAGTCGACTGCACTATTGTTTTATTTTTTGTTTTGTTTTTTATTTAAAGAGGCGCTGTCACCACATTATAAGTGCCCTATCTCCTATATAAGGAGATCGGCGCTATAATGTAGGTGACAGTAATGCTTTTTATTTAGAAAAATGATCTATTTTAAACCACTTTATGAGCGATTTTTAGCTTTATGCTAATGAGTTTCTTAATGCCCAAGTGGGCGTGTGTTACATTAGACCAAGTGGGCGTTGTACAGAGTGTATGACGCTGACCAATCAGCGACATACACTTCTCTCCATTCATTTACACTGCACTAGCGATATAGTTATATCGTTATGTGCAGCTACATACACAAGCACTAACAGTGCTGTAGTGTCCTGATAATGAATATACGTCACTACCAGCCTGGACGTGATGTTTATTCAGAATCCTGACACTTCTGAATCTTTTCTGTGAGATTCCAGCAAGGCAAGCGTAATCTTGTTTGAAATGACAGGTTACATCGTAATCTCGCGACATTACGCTTGCCTTGCTGGAATCTCACAGGAAAGATTCAGAAGTGTCAGGATTCTGAATAAACATCACGACCAGGCTAGTAGTGATGTATATTCATTATCAGGACACTGCAGTAATGTTAATGTTTGTGTATGTGGCTGCACATAATGATATAGCTATATCACTAGTGCAGTGTAAATGAATGGAGAGAAGTGTATGATGCTGATTGGTCAGCGTCATACACTCCTCTGTACAATGCCAACTTGGTCTAAAGTAAAACACGCCCACTTGGGCATTAAGAAACTAGTAGTTTTTCTAAATAAAAAGCATTACTGTCACCTACATTATAGTGCCGATCTTCTTATATAGGAGATAGGGCACTTATAATGTGGTGACAGAGCCTCTTTAACAAACATCATTTATGTATTGAGAACTTAAAAACATAATAACGTTATCTCAATTTGCCGAACATTGCTTATTTCAGAGATTGAATGAAATAGTATGCATCCATCACAAAAAAATGTGCCCTTCACATGAACATTCAATTAGAACCATACATTTCAGTCCGCTTACTATTTAAACAGATTTGAGCTGCTTGTGTATGGAATAAAAGGCCATATAAAATCGTTTTCAAAAGTAAACCCATAAGATGTTGCAGGACATTTTAGAAAACTCAAAATTCAAAATATTCTTTCTAGCGAATTCATTTATGGCACTGCAGAGGAATTTAACACTTGCTGCTGGGTTCCCCCACAGATTACAGCTGATCGCTGGAGGTCCCAGCAGCAAGAGACTTTTAACAAAAAAGGATTATCACATGCAGACAACTCCTTTAACGACATGACAAACAATTGGTGTTCTCCATAGTAACTAATTTAATGTTAATTGTCTTTTTTTTCTATGCACATTAAAGTGGTTGTACAGGATTTGAAAACCATGGCTACTTTCTTCTAGAAACCGTGTCACACTTATCCATGGATTGTGTCTGTTATTGCAGCTCAACTCCATTGACGTGAATGGGGTTGAGGGGCAATACTACACGCAAACTATGGTACTGTCTTTGGAAGCAAGTGGCCATATTTTTCTTATCCTGTAGAGCCCTTTTCAAATAAAGGCATCCAATTAGTCTCAAAAGGCATCAGCGTGCAGTTTTCAGGATTACCCCCTCCATGTTTAGATTATAGCAACATGTATAAATTCAAATTTTTACATTTTACAATTTTAATGTTAATAATGAAATTTGTATGTTATTTTGTTGTTCCTGACATCTTTTACACAGTTTAGTGCTTGGTATTTCTTCATAATTAGTAGGCCTTGCTGAAACATGGATAAACCAGGTTTCTAATGAAAGTGCACCTGAGTTTCTTTTGTCTATATTGTCTGTGTTTGGCCTGACGTACACTGCGCCAACTCTCTTTGGATGTCTGTGGAGAAATTTGTTAATAGGCCCCCACAATTAAACACATACACGGCCTTTACATTATAGTATATATATATATATATATATATATATATATATATATAATTTTTTTTATCAAGGTATTTTTTCAAATAAATTGTTGATTTCGCTTTTTTTTTGCTCTTTTATTTTAGAAATGCTCTTCAAGAAGGTTCTCACGCAACCACAGTAAGTCTTTACTCAATAGTTATGTGTTTTTTAGTTTTAATGAAACAATATGTTGAGTACTATGCATTTAAAAATCTCTCTAGATAAATATATTGAATTTTTTAAACAGAAATGTCTTACATTTAGAAATTGAAAGCTCATATATTTCCCAGTTTTGGGATTGGCAGAATTTACTAGTTGTCGGGCAGGAACTTGTTGATTTCGTTTTTCAATTAGCTGTTCACAATTGCGTTCAGGGGTTCCCTCATCCTTTCTGGTAGTTTTCATGCCAGGAATAGGGCATTCTGCAATGGGGTCCATCTGTGTTCACCGGTATCCATTTGAAAAACTAAAGCCATGGTGCTAACAAAGCTTATGATAAATATTTTACCGTACCTGGATTATTCTTGTCTATGTACTATGCCCCTAATTTGTAGAAGAGGGTACAAAGTTTCAGTAATGATACCGGGCGCCTGGCTCATCATAAATCCTTATTGGAACATCGACAACGCGTTTTTGGACCGGATAGGTCCCTTCATCAGGTTAGTTGACCGGATTAAGAGATCTGTCTGGTCCATAAACGTGTTGTCGATGTTCCAATAAAATCAAGTTTAATACACAAAAAGATTTATGTGATTGATGAGCCAGCGGCCCGTTTCCGATACTGCAACTTTTTACCCTCTTCCACATTATTGTTCCCTGAGTAAAAATTGATCTCTTG
Organism: Rhinoderma darwinii; assembly: GCF_050947455.1. Taxonomy (NCBI): domain Eukaryota; kingdom Metazoa; phylum Chordata; class Amphibia; order Anura; family Rhinodermatidae; genus Rhinoderma; species Rhinoderma darwinii. Next base: position 50,661,452 of record NC_134698.1, read on the forward strand.
TGGGAAAGCAGTGGGTGGCAGCCGGCCAAGTTCTCCCTACTTTATGTTTTGCAGTGGCGTTGTGCCTATCATAGCACAAGGCCGATAGGTGAGTGGTAACCTGCTACCTATTATAAATCATTGGATATAGGAATTACTAAAGGCATTATTACCTTAGTGGATTTCCTCCTCCTTATTTTTTGTCTTTCTCTATCCCCCTAATTTGGTACTGTGCTGAGAAAGAATTCATCAGCCTTCATTATATTCTTTTAGCAGTATAGCGGGTTTTAAACATATCTACAATAAATATACTACTAGATCATTTGAAGTAATTACCAAAACCATGTCCGTTTATTCAGTGAACATTTAATACAAGAGCGATTAGTCCTATCTATGGTATATGATTGTATATTTATAAGGATTTCTTTAGTCCATGAATTGTCCTCTTCTGCAAAATGTTTTAATATTCCATTCAGCTCCTTCTTGGCTGAGTGACAACAGATTTTATGGCTACCATTATAGTACCCACAGAGGTTATGACCATCTTTTCACATATTCCTCAATGGCAAATCTGCCTAGTTATGCAGCAATATGGGACAGTGGATATCTCCTTGCATAACAAGTTAGACTTGCCAGCAAAAGACATTGGCAAGGTAGATGTTTAAGGCATCATGCAGACGACCGTTCCCGTTTTGCGGACCGTAATACACAGATCTTAGTGGCTTCCATGTGCTGTCCTTTTTTTGTGGACCCATAGACTAGAATGAGTGAGAGGGACCGCAAACACTGACGAGAATAAGACATGTTTTATAATTTTGCAGAATGGACACATGGATTTGAAAAAAAAGGAATGAATAGTTCAGTATTCTATTCGCAAAGAAAGGATAGTACACTGAAGAAAACAGCTGTTGTGTGCATGAGCCCCAACCCTGTGGAATCTATAATGGCAGCCGTGATGGTTGTCACGTATGTGTCCCACGAATAGATGTAACTATAAAATGTCATATATTATATTTACAGGTGATTGTTCTGACATGCTCTTAAATATTGGATTTTGTATTACTGCTTTTTTCTATTTTGTCTCTCTAGTTGTATTACTACTCTGTCCGAATATTTGCTGGACAAGACCCATCTTCAGTATGGGTAGGATGGGTGACTCCCGACTACCACTTCTATTGTGAAAATTTTGACTTAAGCAAGAACTGCACTGTGACTGTCACTTTAGGAGATGAAAGGGGCAGAGTGCATGAAAGGTAGAATCTGGTTTTGACCTATGTACCCAGTAGAGATAACAGTAGAGTAATATGGGCTCTTTTAGTAATATGTATTTCTCCAGCAGACTCTCTTCACCACAGGCACACTGTATAACTTCAGCTTTTAAATAATGGGAATCATGCAAGATACAGCAGCAGCAATTCCCTTTATGTTCTGATGGTCCTATCTTATCTCCCTCCTTTTATTTTCATACTTCCAGTGTTAAACGAAGCAATTGTTATATGGTGTGGGGAGGTGACCTCTCTACTGGCTCTCAGAGGTCAAGCCGCAGCAATGTAGATATTGATATCGGGTGCCTTGTTGATCTGGCCACAGGGCTCCTGTCATTCACAGCCAATGGAAAAGATCTGGGGACCTGCTACCAGGTACTTTTATAAAATACGTGCTGCTTGTTTTCAGGTATGCTGAAATGTAACTGATGTACATTTTAACTTATTTAAAATTAACGATAGATGTAAACGGCCATGACACATTTTGTTAGTAAGGATATGTTCACACAGAGTTTTTTTAGGCATATTCTGAAGCGCAAAACAGTTGCATTATGCCCAGAAATACATCTTCAAAACGCCTGAAAACAGCTTACCATTGTTTTCAGTGGTTAAAAGCGGAATAGTACATTTGAGGCGTAATTTTACGCCACTGTTGCAAAAGATGAGGCGTAAAATTATGCCTTGTAAAAAGGATTACTTCTTGAGGCGTTTTCGAGGCAGATTTTGACAATGGACAATGCCAAAAACGCTGTAAAGAAACACTTCATAAACCTTTATCAAATGTGCCTCAAAAACACCTGGTTTTCAGAAGCTGTAAGGCATCAACAAGGAACTTTGACCTAGGTCTAAAGATCCAGCAGAAGACCAACCTATTTGCAGTGGACTTTGGAGCTGTTCACTTGCCATTAGGGTCTATTTCTTATTTTTTTTATTCGAAAATAACCTATTAGGCCTTATTAATGATCCTGCATGTGAAATAATAACAGCACAGTGTATGATGCAATGAAAAATGAATGTGCACATGTTGTGTTAAGATGGAGGTGTGAGCCCATAGAATTATTTCCTCTGTGGGCCCAAGGAACCCCAATCCTACTGAGGACTTAGGGAAATCTTTTCCTGATCTATCAGAGCACGATCCAATCCCATAACTGCTACTAAATATAGAGCTCCAACACACACAGCCTCAGGGTCCGATATGGGCCTTAAATAAGAGCGCCGATCAATGAGACAGCTCGTTGATCGGCGCTCGCTTGCTCCTTTCCTTTAGGAGCAATAATCGGTTATGTATGGGGACAAGTGGTCATTACTACAATCGTTCGTCCCCATACATTTCCATTAAGTCAGCAGCACATTCTCCTGTTTACACAGGGAGAGGTGCTGCCGAATAGCAACCGTATTATTGGCCCCATAACAGATGTGATCAGCCTATGAACAAGCGTTTGCTCGGTCATTGGCTGATCGTTATGAACGCTCATTTGCCTGAACATGGGCCCAGGTATAAGGGCCTTTAGGCCAGTTTTTCACAGGCCATTTCCTTTCAAGGACTAGTTTCCTAAAATCTTCTCATCACTATCCTCAAGTAGTCAAAAGAAGAAGCAGCAATGCAATCAGCATTCCCAAAAAGCTATATATATTTTTTTATTGTGCCATAGTACAGACACCAGCAATGTTTCGGCTCTAAGTGAGCCTTTTTCAAGCTTCACAAAAGGCTCACATAGAGACAAAATGTTGCTGGGGTCTGTACTATGGGACAATAAAAAGATTTGCTTTTTTGGACTGCTGACGTCATTGCTTCTTCCTGTGAATCCTTGAGTGGGCTGCAGCTGGCTCATAAAGACGGTGTGCTGCATTCTTACATCCCCATATAAAGTGACGTTGGTGCCATTTATATCCCCGTTTCTACAATATCCTCAAGTAACGTTCCTTCTGCTACTGTTACAAAATGTAAAGCATTGCCAGAAAGATCATTTTATAGCTTGGCACATGTTGGGATTTTAAAAGTAACATGTTTATGTAGGCAAAACAACGTTCCCCGCTCCTCTCAACATTACCTTGTCTGCTGTAACTCATCTAGTAATTAATCTGTTCATCTCTAAGACTTTTAGTTGTGGGTGTATGTAAGTTGTCATATTTCAAAACGCTGTTAAGGTAATTGAACAGACATTATTGACAAATTATTACCACACAACAGGTATTATGGCTTCCAGCTTGAATAATGTGAGCTCTCCTATTGTGTTTGAATAATGCGTCACCTAAAGGGAATTACTGTGTTGTGTTAGATGATGGTTTCTACTGAAATAAATCCATTTTCTCTCGCTAGGTTGAACCAAACACCAAGCTGTTCCCAGCAGTTTTTCTGCAGCCGACTAGCACTAATCTCTTCCAGTTTGAACTTGGGAAATTAAAGGTATGGTTTTATGTTTGTTTTAACCTTTTAATTTACCTGCCGTTTAGTAATTTACTTTCTGAACCACGTACTTAAGAGCGATTGTATTATTTTTATTTATTATAGCATAGAATAATAGCACGTCAGAGGGAGCCACCCCCTCGTTCTAACGGCTTAAATGCTGCGGTCGCTATTGACCTTGGAATCTAAGGGGTTAAACAAGCGAGATCCTGCTCATTACACTGAAGTGTCGGCTGTAAGATACAGCTGACATGCTCGTTCTATGGAGTCGGCTCAGCTCGTGAGTCTGCTCTATACTCCCCCAAGTAACCTCCACCATATATATATACAGTGAAAGAAATAAGTATTTGATCCCTTGCTGATTTTGTAAGTTTGCCCACTGTCAAAGACATGAACAGTCTAGAATTTTTAGGCTAGGTTAATTTTACCAGTGAGAGATAGATTATATATAAAAAAAAAAAAAAAAGTCACATATTCAAAATTATATATATTTATTTGCATTGTGCACAGAGAAATAAGTATTTGATCCCTTTGGCAAACAAGACTTAATACTTGGTGGCAAAACCCTTGTTGGCAAGCACAGCAGTCAAACGTTTTTTGTAGTTGATGATGAGGTTTGCACACATGTTAGATGGAATTTTGGCCCACTCGTCTTTGCAGATCATATGTAAATCATTAAGATTTCGAGGCTGTCGCTTGGCAACTCGGATCTTCAGCTCCCTCCATAAGTTTTCAATGGGATTAAGGTCTGGAGACTGGCTAGGCCACTCCATGACCTTAATGTGCTTCTTTTTGAGCCACTCCTTTGTTGCCTTGGCTGTATGTTTCGGGTCATTGTCGTGCTGGAAGACCCAGCCACGAGCCATTTTTAATGTCCTGGTGGAGGGAAGGAGGTTGTCACTCAGGATTTGACGGTACATGGCTCCATCCATTCTCCCATTGATGCGGTGAAGTAGTCCTGTGCCCTTGGCAGAGAAACACCCCCAAAACATAATGTTTCCACCTCCATGCTTGACAGTGGGGACGGTGTTCTTTGGGTCATAGGCAGCATTTCTCTTCCTCCAAACAGGGCGAGTAGAGTTAATGCCAAAGAGCTCAATTTTAGTATCATCTGACCACAGCAGCTGCTCCCAATCACTCTCAGAATCATCCAGATGTTCATTTGCAAACGTCAGACGGGCCTGTACATGTGCCTTCTTGAGCAGGGGGACCTTGCGGGCACTGCAGGATTTTAATCCATTACGGCGTAATGTGTTACCAATGGTTTTCTTGGTGACTGTGGTCTCAGCTGCCTTGAGATCATTAACAAGTTCCCCCCGTGTAGTTTTCGGCTGAGCTCTCACCTTCCTCAGGATCAAGGATACCCCACGAGGTGAGATTTTGCATGGAGCCCCAGATCGATGTCGATTGACAGTAATTTTGTATGTCTTTCATTTTCTTACTATTGCACCAACTGTTGTCTCCTTCTCACCCAGCGTCTTACTTATGGTTTTGTAGCCCATTCCTGCCTTGTGCAGGTCTATGATCTTGTCCCTGACATCCTTAGAAAGCTCTTTGGTCTTGCCCATGTTGTAGAGGTTAGAGTCAGACTGATTAATTGAGTCTGTGGACAGGAGTCTTTTATACAGGTGACCATGTAAGACAGCTGTCTTTAATTCAGGCACCAAGTTGATTTGGAGCGTGTAACTGGTCTGGAGGAGGCTGAACTCTTAATGGTTGGTAGGGGATCAAATACTTATTTCTCTGTGCACAATGCAAATAAATATATATCATTTTGACAATGTGATTTTCCTTTTTGTTTTTTATATATAATCTATCTCTCACTGGTAAAATTAACCTAGCCAAAAAATTGTAGACTGTTCATGTCTTTGACAGTGGGCAAAGTTACAAAATCAGCAAGGGATCAAATACTTATTTCCTTCACTGTATATATATATATATATGTCGGGAAGGTATTAAGGTCATGGGCGTTTGCATTAAGAAGTCATTACTAGGGTTTGATGAAGAGAAAGCATTAGTCCAATTGGCAATAAAAGTGGTACAGTTGTGACTTTGTATGTGCATAGGAACAATTGTATAATGCAGTGATTATTTAAAGGGGTATTTTTTTATTTATAGAATATTAAATCATACCGTTTTATTGTCAATAGATTATTCCTCTGCAATGCATACATGCGTAACTGTCAGTTATGTGATCCCCACCCATAAGTCATGTGAACCCTGGAATTCAGTTAACACTTTAAGTTTTTTTGTTTTTTTTTAAAACCGTTAACTTTATTAACAATATGAGAACACTACCTCAAGACAGACAGCTATGTTATAAATCGCCTAGAGACAGGCAGCCATGTTATACAAGTAAATTCATACACCGTAAAGCAATAACCTTAATAATCAATATTCCACCATTAGTCCTATTTAGTCCATAGATTTGTCCAGTGTGTTGACCCAGCACATGTGTCATGTAACACTGTTGCTTACTGAATGACAAAAGTCACATGATGTCACGGACGCCATGTTTAGTCCTATTCAGTTAGCTCATAGGTGAATTACACAGGACTGATACAAGGGCTGCTCTGCAGAGACAGGGGTAAATTGCACTCGCATTGAAAAAGGCACTTGATCAGAATTTATTTATTTCTTTATTTAAAATTTAGATATAGTAGAACAATGGGGGAGATTTATGAAAACTTTCTAAAAGAAAACCTGTCTTTGTTACCCAGGCAACCAATCCCGGAGCAGATTTCATTTTCAAGTGCACTATAAGAAATAAAGCTGCACTGTGATTGGTTGCGAACAGGTTTTCTGTTAGACAGTTTTCATGTATTTCCCGCATTGTATTATTTCCAATTCTAGAAATAAAATAAAAAAACTGAATACCCCTATAATAACAGAACTATAAGGATACATACAAATAAATATAAGAGACACTGGTGGTCTATAACAGGGTGTGTAATGGGTTACGGTGGCATTTTGTAAAATTACTCAATGATATAATCACTGTAGATGTAGCTATGTCCGTATACAAATTACTGCTTCATTATAGAGCCTAACATCGTGATATATGGTTGCAACTGACTTTATTAGTGGTTCTTAGGAGTTGAGAGCTTCATTATTTGTACAATATATTTTGCCTATTCTACTCTTAAAAGAAATAATGAAGTAGTGTAAGGCCTAGTTCACACAGATTTTTTTGATCGCAGAAAAATCTGAAATGCCTGGACTTTTTCTGTGCGTTTTTCGCGGCATTTTTTGTCCACGGCCATTGATTCTTATGCTTTTTACTGGATGCCTAAAATGTCAGCAAAGATTACTGTGCAAACAGCCAAATGCCTACACCATATGAAGTTAGACATGGAACAATTTATCTTCTAACCTTCTTCTAAATAAATTCAATTAAATCATGTCTTTTAACATTTTGGGTTTTACAGAACACCATGCCCCTTTCTGCTGCAATATTTAAAAGTGAAGAGAAAAATCCTGTGCCACAGTGCCCACCTCGTTTGGATGTACAGACTATTACACCCGTTCTCTGGAGCCGTATGCCAAATAATTTCCTAAAGGTGGAAACGGAACGTGTGAGTGAACGTCATGGCTGGGTGGTGCAGTGTTTGGAACCCTTGCAGATGATGGCATTGCATATACCCGAGGAGAACAGGTAATTGTCATATAAATACCACTTTGTTCAATACCAATAAATAAAATGCTTCTGACAGTACATAACAGAGCCATATACTTGTATGATAATGCTATTGATTTCTATCTTTATGCGGCCTATTGTATTTTATTTTTAAGATGTTCACACACAAACATGTACGTACAATTATTTGTCTTCAGTTAACTACCTTGTTGGACTGGGGTTCCATGGGTCCACCAGAGAAAATAATTTTGCGGGCTGACCGTCCGTCTACACAACATGTACAAGTTCATCTTTAATTACATTGTAAACTTTGTTGTTATCGTTGCACACAAAAGACATATTAATTGAATATGAATTAATTTATTTGATCTTATTGATAAGTAATATTCCTTAGTGGCTAGTGATTGACTCCAAATGGGGTAGTCTTCTGCTGGAACTTTGGGGTTAGCCACCTTAAAACTCTTTAGCTCTCTCCTAGTATTTTTCTTTTAGCCTTTTTTCTATAAGAAGTAGTGACAAAGTGAGGAAAATGTGATAATACCATAATACACAATATGTGCACAGTGCATGATGGCTAGACAATTATGTTACCAAGACTTGGTTGGGGCACAGAATATGTAAACACATGGCATAAACATGGCGGTAAGCCACAATGTTCTAGGAGCCTCTCGTAGACAGCATCATTAATAAGGAATATGCTGACTAAGTTAACAATGAAAACTTGGCATGAAAAAAAAAATACGATTCCTGTGTTTTTTTTCAGTACAATAAAAAACATCAGTAGAATAGCTACTGATGTTTTTACTGTACTGAAAAAAATCACATACCTCAATAACCATGAGACACTTTACCCTCAAGGGTTGAAGTAAATATACTGTTATATTTTAATATACAGTTTGCTTACTGTATGTCTTTGTCTGAAATATTTTTTCTTTTTTTTTCATTTTATCAGGTGTATTGACATTTTGGAACTTTCCGAGCAGGAAGACCTGATGAAATTTCACTATCACACTCTGAAGTTGTATTGTGCTGTTTGTGCTCTGGGTAATAATCGTGTCGCCCATGCCTTGTGCAGCCATGTGGATCAGTCCCAACTCCTATATACCATTGATAACCAATATTTGCCTGGACTCTTAAGATCAGGTTTCTACAATCTTCTTATCAGTATCTACCTAGAATCTGCCAAGGAGGGAAAACTTATGATGAACAATGAGTTCATCATTCCAATAACTGATGAAACCCGGCAAATCCGACTTTTCCCTGATGAATCGAAAAGACATGGCTTACCTGGAGTAGGACGTAGTACCTGTCTGAAATCTGATCTTCATTTTACAGCACCTTGCTTTGTATTGACTGGGGAAGACAGACAGCAACATGGTCCAGAGATTCCCATTGACATCCTCAAGTCCAAAGCAATTAGCATGCTGACAGAGGCAGTACAAAGCAGTGGAGACCATATCCGAGATCCTGTGGGGGGTAAAGTAGAGTTCCAGTTTGTGCCAGTCCTGAAGCTCATTGCCACTCTTCTTATAATGGGAGTTTTTGCGGATGAGGATGTCCGCCAAATTCTGCTACTCATTGATCCAAATGTTTTTGGTGACCACAAAGAAGAGGATGAAGAAGAGAACTGTGAAAAGGAGGAAGTGGCACAAGATGAGGAAAAAGCTGTGGAAGATGGGGAAAAAGTAACAAGGGAAGCCAAGGCTCCTGTGAAAGGTCTTTTGCAAACTCGACTACCAGAATCTGTCAAACTTCAGGTAATTTATTTTTCGGGAACTCAATTTCTTACTACTGTATAAGATTTATTGTATGAAACTACTTCCTTAATAATTCTATATTGTATGACGAATCACATTTTATACCCAGTTTCCTATTTACACTTATATCACATGAGCCTGTCTATCTATGTGTTGTAACATTTTGAACCCCATCCTTGTGCAAGTCGCTGCACCAATGAAATCAAATTTGTTTTGTGGCTTAAAATTTGCTGCTCATGATATTCATATTATAAAAATATGTCTGCACAAAATGTGAATATTTTACTTAAATCCTTTGAAAATACTTGATATCTGAGAAATACATTAAAACTTTTATGCTGCACAGCGATTATCTGTAGCAATCATGTACTGGTACTGGAATTGATTTTAGTCTATTGATGACCAGCAAACATGGAATGTAGCTCCATTTTCCAAACTGGAGCAAACCAAGCCTAGCTCATGTTATTAAAGCCATTTAACTAGACATGGAGCGTAACTTTATAGCACACTTCAAGGCAAAATGTATTTTAGGAGAATGCAATAAGCATTCCTGAATTGTTAGGCTTCCTTCTCACACAGATTTCTTTCTGGTATTTAAAACTGCATGAAAAAATGCATGTTAAAACGCCAATGTATTCTGGTGTCGTTTTTTATTTAGTGTCGTTTTGTACATGCTCTTTTTTTGCCGTTTTTTTATGTCCTAAAGAGAAAAGTATGGGGGGAAAAATGGCAGAAATAAAGCCATGCCCAGAACATGCTTTTGAAAAAAATGCTACTGACCATAAAAAAGCAGCAAAAACACTACAAACTAAAGTTTTGTTGTATGCAATGCATTTTGTATTTCACTGTAGATTTTAATGTAAAATCTGGTTGCATCAAAAAACGTAGTTAAAAATTCCACAAAAAAAACATTCAAGAACGTAGCAAAACACTGCAGTTGACTGCAGCCTAATAGCATTAAAGATCCCCTAGGTGTTTTTATTTTATAGTACAATTTATCAAAGCATTGACTTCAAACACCTCTAATGTATGTCTAGAAATTATTCCTACCCCTTCACCCAGTGGTGGATTAAGTAGACCATAGGCCCAGGGCTGTTATCCAAACTTGGGCCCCCCTACTCAACCGCCGCCCTGCCGTGCCGTAACTATTGCTAACACTATCTTTTTGTGCAAGCATTAAAAAATGAGTGTTACGATTCCCCTTGTCAAAGGGCTGTATCCCTACATACTGACAGTCTCCAACCATCGCTGACAGTATCACACTGTGCAGGAACACAGCCTCCTGACAAGGGGAATTGTCTATCAGTCCTGGACAACGTCTCAGATTCTAGTTTTTTGTTTTTTTTTCTTTTTCATCCGGTCTAGAGTTCATGACGTCTTCTCCCAGCCATGACCCATTTCTGCAGAATTTGTCACTCAGATGTCTTTGGCTCCTTACATTTCCATAATTTCCACAACTTTAAATGAAGATGAAATTATCATGGTGCCACACTCTGTGCCCCTAAATATAAAAGCACCATACACTGCGCCCCTGACTAAAATAGTACCAAACACTGTGCCCCTGAATATAATAATACCACACACTGAACCCCTGAATATAATTAATATAGCCCTCCTTGTATATAGTGTCACACAGCACTCCCCCTTGTATAAAGCGCCACACAGTGCTCCCCCTTGTATATAGTGCCACACAGTGCTCCCCCTTGTATATAGTGCCACACAGCGCTTCCCCCTTGTATATAGTGCCACACAGCACTTCCCCCTTATATTTAGCGCCACACAGATATTCCCCCCCTGTATATAGGGCCCCCCAGCACTTCCCCCCTTGTATATAGGGCCATACAGCGCTCCCCCCTTGTATATAGTGCCTCAGAGCGCTCCCCCCTTATATATAGGGCCACACAGCACTCCCCCATGCCACACAGCGCTCCCCCCCTTGTATATAGGGACACACAGCGCTCACCCCCTACACAGCATCCCCCCCTTGTATATAGGGCCACACAGTGCTTTCCCCGCTATCCCCCTAAAAAAAAAAATATATATATATATATATATACTTACCTTGCCCCGTTCCCGCTCCGGCCAGACCCATGCGCATCCTCCGGGCCGGACGCATTCGCAGACCGGCATGATGCAGTATGTCATCACGCCGGCCTGCGCAGGGAGTATTCCTAGGCCTGCAGCCCTTTTAGTATTAATTTGTATATGAGTCCTGCAGACTCAGACCCAAGTGAATGAGGTCTCCTCCGGTGCTAGCGATGCCACTGGGCATGAGGGGGCCTGTGCGATTTGGCCATGGGCTCCCTGGGAGTCTTGGGTCTCGGGCAGCCGCCCAAACCGCCCTAATGAGAATCCGCCACTGCCTTCACCACTGTATAGAGAAAAGCCAATTAAAGAATCCTGTGGACCCTCAAAAAATGGTATTGAGAGTGACTGTCTTTTTTATCCATCAGACTATTTACTTTCCATTATTTGTTTTAGATGTGTGAACTACTTCATTACTTCTGTGACTGTGAGCTGAAGCATCGTGTCGAGTCTATTGTTTCCTTTTCTGACAACTTTGTGTCAAAGCTTCAGTACAATCAGAAGTTCCGTTACAATGAACTGATGCTAGCACTGAACATGTCTGCTGCCATGACGGCCAAGAAAACAAGGGAGTTCCGCTCTCCTCCACAGGAACAGGTAATATTATGACCAAAGGAAGCCTTTTTTGCTTTTTCAAGCCATCTCTAGCAGAAAAAATAATATTTTTTTTCTTTTCTCTTTAGATTAATATGCTTTTAAATTTCCCCCAACAAGAAGATAGCCCCTGCCCTGAAGAGATACGCGATGAACTGTATGAGTTCCATGAGGATCTTCTTATGCACTGTGGTAATTATAAAATAAATGTGACTCAGGAGTCACAAATCACAGCTTTCTTAAAACCTGGCTCCAGGGTTAAAAACAATATAACTGGCACTGGTAACATGTGACTGGCTCATTATCATACAGCAACAATTTGGCATTACTGTAAACATTATAGATATAAACTGCGCCTCAGTTCATTATCACTGACACTAAACTCTGCAACATCAAGAGCAGGGTCCGTTTTAGACAAAGTTTGGCCCTGGGCAAAGTTAAAAGTGGGGCCCCAAATGCTGAATTACTGTATCAATAGTGCTGTCAATTCAGAAGTCTATGTGCAGAAAACTGCATCAGTGATTTCTAGTGCGTCCAGGACTGTTGCAAGCCCCAAAGCATATGTCCCCCCTCTCTCATAAAAAAATTATTTATATACATATACATTTATTAAATCATATCACTATACCACATTAAATATTACCTGCATACTGTTACTGTATGTAAGTATGTAATACTATATAAGTTCCAAATAATACCGCCACACCATAACCACATAGTGACTGAATAATATCCCCATACTGTTGCTGAATAAAACCGCCACACCATAACCACATAGCGACAGTATAATATTATCATACTGTTACTGAATAATACAGCCACACCATAACCACATAGTGACTGAATAACACCCCCAATCTGTTACTGAATAATACAGCCACACCATAACCACATAGTGACTGAATAACACCCCCAATCTGTTACTTAATAAAAACCACCATACAAAAAACAATATTACCACATATAGTGGTAGGTGGCAGTTCTACACAGGAGCTCTGCAGCTGATATAAGTGATTACAACACATTTATATCTAGTGACTCACCGTTTTCCCTAATTAGAGTCGTTCACCTTTTTTTCTCCATCCGGCCCAGACCAATTACAACTTATTCCAACTATGACTCGTCTCTGCAGAAATTGACACACAGACATGTGGTTTCTTGCTTTTCCAGCACCCTCCCCACCTATACTCCATACTCTAAACAAACTTGTAGTCAACTGTGCCACAGATGGTAATAATGAACCCATAGTGCTCGACACAATAAATGTGCACCATCAGTAATCGTGCCCACTTTGTGCCCCCACAGTAATTGTGCCCCCTGTAGATAGCGCCACTGCATCCTTTGTAAATTGCATCACACAGCCTCCTGTAGATAGCGCCACACACAGCCTCCTGTAGATAGCGCCACACACAACCCCATGTAGATAGCGCCACACACAGTCCCCCTTGTAGATAGCATCTCACACACAGCCCCCCTTGTAGATGGCATCACACACACAGCCACCCCTTGTAGATAGTGCCACACACAGCCCCCCCTTGTATTTAGTGCCACACTGCCCTCCACCTTGTATATAGTGCCACAGAGCCCCCACCCCCCCAAAAAAAAACTACAACTGTACTTACCTAGACCCGTTCCTGCAACGGATGGAGGGCTTCACAGCCTCCGGGCGGAATTCTTGCGTAGGTCAGCGTGATGCAGTGACATCATCACGATGGCCTGCGCAGAGATTCTTCCCAGCACCTTATAGGCTGCAGGCCTAACGTGGCCTGTAACCTATAATCAATTGTATCTGCATCCTGAGGATGCAGATACAATAGTATGTAGCAGTCGCTAGCACTGCTCCCCCCTTTGCTAGCGACGTCACTGGGGCATGAGGGGGGCCCGTGCTACCTGGCCTATAAATGTTATGTGCCAATTGCTCAGTTTGCCACCCCCCTAACGCCGGCCCTAGTCAAGGGTATGTTCACACGTACTGAATAATACGAGGCTGATTTCAAGAGAAAGCAGTCTCTGAATCCAGGTGTTTTTGGAGCTGATTATCAAAGCGTTTTTGGTGTTTGCAAGCATATTTCGAGGCGTATTTTGAAGCATATTTTGAGGTGTATTTTGAGGTGTATTTTGAAGCATAGTTCAAGGCGTATTTTTAAGCATAGTTCAAGGCGTATTTTGAAGCATATTTTAAGGCGTATTTTTAAGCATATTTTGAGGTGTATTTTGCAGCATATTTTGAGGTGTATTTTGAAGCACATTTTGAGGTGTATTTTCTTTAAGAATTTTTTTGTAATGTCAATGCAAAATCAGCTCCAAAAACGGCTCAAGAAGTGACATGCCACTACTTTTTACAATGCGTATTTTTAATTCAGCAGCATAAAAATATACCTCATATGAACTGCACAGTGTATTTCCCATTGAAATCAATGGAAAACTGTTCGCAGACATATTTCAAGTGTATTTTACAGCGTAACGCTTCGAAATACCCCTGAAAATAAGCCGTGTGAACATGCCCTAGCTGATCACGAGCGTGAGTATTGTTTCTTACATACGACTTGCCATACGTCTCACGCGTCTCTGTCGAGTTCATGCGGCATTCACAGAAGAACATAACGGAAACCATGACAGAAACGCGACAAAACCTATAATGTGACATCTGGCTCTTCCGTTATTTTCGTATACGTCTCTGATTTCATGCAAGAAAAAAAATAAATGATGCCATGTTCCATCAGATGCCATATTAAAAAGGTATTTTTTCCTAGAAGCATTGCTTTTAGAGGAGAATACCTCAGTATATTGACGTACAGTAGCATATAGATTGTCTGTGGCCCTATCCTACCCTGTTCGTGACTTCATCACTAAACTTTTGTAGATGATAACATTACATACATGTTATTTTTATGTATAAATCAATTAATGTTATTTATTTTTTTTCAATTTTACTTATTGTATTTATTTTTTTTACATCTTTTGGATTGTACAGTATTAAACTTTTTTTTATTTTTTTTTAAATAAAGGCATTCCACTTGATGAAGAGGAAGAAGAGGCGGAAGATGCGTCATGGACCGGTCGTCTTCGATCATTGATGTACAAAATCAAAGGCCGGCAAACTGAAGAGCAGGACCCAGCAGAGGAGGAGGAAAAATCTCCTAGTAAGTTATAGCTGAGGGAGGAACTGTGCAGCATTAATAGAGGAAAGGATGGCTTGGAAAAAAAGCAACTGCTAAGAATATAGCAGGTTTCATAGTTTATTATGTTGTAACCAGAATGAGTTAATGACATGAAAGGTGTTTATATTGCTTTAAGCCCCTTAACATAGCATCTCCTAATGCCTGAGATTATTGACGCCATGTCCGTGGATTTGGCAGGTTTAGAAGACATCTGATGCAGAAGGTTAATCCTTTACAATCTCTGCTAATATCTGATAGTAAACTAAAATTAAAATGATAGGATCTTATTAGAGTGACAGAAAGCCTTTCCTAACACAGACCTTTCCAGATCAGGCTCAGGACTCCGCTACCAGGACTAATTTTAGGTGTAGTTAGAAGCATCAGATTTCAATAAGGTTAGACATTCAGTGTGAGAAAATAACTGCTTTGTTATTGCTGAAGGACTGTACCACCTGTCGGTACCTCTGAAGCATCTGTACACTGAAATGACTTGGATGCCTTGGGTGCACCACATATATGTTTGGCCACATAATTCAAATGTTTAGACTCATTTCTAACTCAAGAAAGTGTGCTGGTGTAAGCAAAATACTACTGGATATCGATACTCCAGCAGTCGTAAATCATTGCTATCACCATAACAAATTTGTAGCTTGATGGACATATGGAAAAGTTGTCTACCATCCAAATACCCTTTCCAACCAGACATCTATTTGTTTGACAGCTGATCGAATAGAAAGAATCATCATTGCCGGCTATCCAATCAATATGGAAGGGATTTTTATAGTATAAGCTTCTTCTGAGATTTCATTTTAAAAGGACTTGAAGATGAGAAAAGCTTATATTTGTTATAGTTTACTACAGAGATTTTCCTTCTTTTTTTTATGTAGCAATCTTTTTCATGAGGTAAGGATCCACCGACACAGATGCGGTTGTTTTTGACAGGAAAAATAGCGTGGCATGCAGCACTATTTTTCCTGTTAAAACGACGGACACCTAGAAGGAAATTCAACGGAGCCCATTATAAGTCATTGGGGTATGTCGGGTGCCGTTGGTGTTTGTTGTCGACAGACCTGTCACATCGTTGTTTCTTCCATTATGAACGGAAGCCTCAAAATAGGTGTGAACGGAGCATAATGTTGTGTTCACATCAGCGTCGGGCTTCCATTCATGGGTTCCGTTCGACCTTTCCATCGGTGGAACCGATGAACAGAAACAATAGCTTAGGGCCTGTTCACATCACCGTTCATTTCCGTTCCGGGGTTCCGTCTGAGGTTTCCGTCAAGTGAACCCCGCAACAGAAAGTGAAAGTGAAAGCACGGCTTCCGTTTCAGTCACCATTGATCTCAATGGTGACGGAAACATCGCTAATGCTTTCCGTTCGTCACCATTCTGGCAGGTTTCCGGTTTTCCGACGGAATCAATAGCGCAGTCGACTCTGCTATTGTATAAGTCGGAAAACCGGGAACCTGCCGGAATGGTGACGAACGGAAAGCATTAGCGATGTTTCCGTCACCATTGAGATCAATGGTGACTGAAACGGAAGCTGTGCTTTCACTTTCACCCGACGGAAACCTCAGACGGAACCCCGGAACGGAAAGCGAACGGTGATGTGAACAGGCCCTTCGTCAACGAAGCTATTGTTTCCGCGAAAAAAAAAATTTAACTTTACAAAATGGAAACAAACAGAAAGCAACTGCAATGGAAGCATTACCATTGAAATCAATGGTAATGCAAACGGAAGCTTTAATTTCCGTGTGACAGAAAGGTCGAACGGAACCCATGAACGGAAGGCTGACGCTGATGTAAACAGGCCCTAAGAGGGCTTTCCCAATAGTTATAAAAACTATGTACAGGACTCCCATAAATTGCACAGAGAGGTTTTCATATGTCACATGCTGACCGTTTGTCGCAGTGGGGACACCTTTACTTTCCAATGTACAGTAGTCCTGTACATTCCACAGACGGCAAAGGGGGGGTGCATGTAAGGACCTGAGCACCACTTCAATGTTTACATACAGCGATGCTCAGGGCAGTAGGCACCGTGGGGATGTAGGATGGATGTATTTTTTTTTTTAACACGTCTTGGGAAAACATTCTTATTCTTTCTGAATAAGAGGGCTAGATTAAAAAAACAAAAAAAAAAACAAAGAGAAAACAGTTAAAAAACAACCCTTTAGCTGAAGTATTTTTGACATCCAGTTCTATATACATTTTGATGTTCCACAACTTACCTTTACGTGGCTTAGCACTTGCTATGTATTTTCACAATTTCTGCAGACATCAATACATCCTCATTTACTAAGCATTATGAAAATGTTGATCGTGACATCTAGTGGTAGTCAGCATGGTCTACAATGTATGTGTATGCTAGTACAGGCGGTTAACTGTTTTTGTGCAGAGCTACAATATGGTAATAGAACGTGTTCATCATTACATGTGGGATTTTTCATTATTATTATTTTTTTTAAACTAGTTTTATTGAAGAATACAATGACAGAGTCAAGCAATCATAAAAAAAATCATAACAGTAAAACTCGCTGTGAATAGTGATAGGTGACCACATCTAGGACATATGTAGCAGCAGAGTAGAAACAAAACAAAAAGAAGATATATACATGTAAGCACAAATGCAGGCACGAAGAATGTCACAGAGGCAGACACAGAAACAATTAGTTTGTTCTTTATTTGTTAAACAGATTTATATATCGTCTGGAAGGAATATATACCATAAGTTTCCACAATCTATTACGCTAAAAATAACCATATGAATAATTATTTAGAAACAAATATATAATTTAGAAAACAAATTTTACATTTCCATATTGAATAGTAAAACACTGAGTAAAACGAATACTGAAAGGGACTTTTCTCAACCTTTCCAAGCCAAGTAACCCCTAATAAGTCCCAATGGATTACCTCCAAGGAAACGATCTGTATAATAAAGTGGTAGATCATGTGCCCATTTTATGTATTCCTCATACACAGTAAATACAATGGTGGGGAACTTGTCTCCCACCCATGAGTTAGAAGCAAACTTGCCAATATTTTAACAATTTTTTTTTTTATTACATAAACCAGGCTCCTTTATAGGGGCCACACACCTTTTAAAAGGCTCCTCCTCACCTTAATGTTCTTGAATCATGAGCAGTGCACATGAACTGTTCAGATGCCCGACACACCCATAAATCCTGTTCAGACCCCAGATGCACTAAAGAGACCCCACAAAGGTTTTTTTTCAGACACTAGACTCAAACCCCACACACTGACGACAACCCCTCACACCTTGCACACGAGTATTATTACTATTATAATTAGTACTACCCCATGTACGTTTCATATAGAAATAAAGCAGGTTGCCAATTAATTTATTCCTATCATATATAATTTATAAAGTGATAGAGCCTCGTTAATTATTGGGGGACACAGCACCATGGCTATATGCTCCTACCACTAGGAGGCGACACTACGTAGAAAGAGTTATGGCTCCACCCAGGCAGGCCATACCCTTCCCACAGAAACTAGCTAATTCAGTTTTTCACCTATTGATGTAGGTGGCAGACATGACCTGATTATTTTTTTTTTCTTTCCTTTGCTGCAGGTGGGTTTTCAGCCTGTTTACAGTCTATGTCAACCCCTTGTGGGTGTTGGGAAACTAGGCAGTCCTCTGCTCTATTTCTCCCTATCCGCCAGTCACCTAACTTATATTTTCTGCTGCTGTAAACGGAGTGCCAGTACCCCACTACATATGCGAGGTTACTAAGGAGGTGACCTTGCACGCACCCGAGAGGGTAAGAATGTTCCCATCCCCCTCTCTTTCTTCTGCTGTCTAGGGAAGTGCTGTGAGTTCCTTCTTTAGGGGATGTTTTTATTGGGGAGGGAATCCTTCTCTAAGGAGGTTTCTAGGGGTTTAGTCTTTACTTACGCCTGAGGATTTGTTTCTGGTCTTTTGCGGGATGGTCAACATGCTCACTTCTCATCTCATCATCGCTGCAGCCCGGCTTTCTAGTTTAATCTCCTGCTTGTGTTCAGCCCAGGTGGCAGTTGTTATCTCTGTTTTTGCTCAGCCCCCGGCCTTTCAGGTGTACCTTTTCAGCCTATGGCAGTTTTGTATGGAATCCTTAAGGTCGTCATCACATTGGGAGAAATGCTCTCTTACTTCGGCATTCACGATTCATATCTCTACATCCCCATCGCAAGGACCCACTAACGTTTCCTTTGTTTCGCGGTAGGTTCGCTACATTTCGAATTTGTTTCTCTCCCTTTTAGGCTTACCACGTCTCCTTAGGTGTTTATTAATGTCATGTTGACTCACATTGCGCTTCTCCACGCCAGGAGAGTCGCTGTCATTCCTTACCTGGATACGACCTTTTGGTTAAGGCAACCTCCAGAGAGGAGAATCTTCACAGTCTCCAGAACTCTCAGGACACTCTGAGATGGTTTGGAGGGTTCATTAAAAGGAAAAATCCTCATTGGTCCCAACTCAGAGCATGAAGTTTTTGGACAGATACTCAACACCAGGACAGCAAGGCTCTTTCTTACGGTGGAAAAGGTAGCCTCCACTCGAACTGAGGTGAGTCTACGTCCCCAGGACACTCTTTGATCTACATGTTTTTTTGCATGTGAGTGCTTGGCATAGCGGTGTCGATCTGCGAGGTGGTTCCATAAGCACAGTTCCACTCCAGGTTCCTGCAGAGCGCAATCCTTTTAATGCTGGAACAAGTCTCAGGACTCGCTGGTCAAATTGATTTTTTCTGCCCGCTCAGGTCCATTTGGTGGTTGCGATGGTGGCAGACCTCACCAACCATCTTGATGGGTCAGTCTTCTCCTACACTCCATTGGCTTGTCATCTCAAGAGATGCCAGTCTGTCTGGATAGGGAGCAGTTTTCGGTCCTCACACAATTCAGGAAACTTGGCCGCAGGAAGGGAGGTCCTTGCAGTCGGTTTTAATTGAGGGCAATCTTCCTAGCCTTTTTCCCCTTTACTCTTTTTCAGGGTCGGGCTGTCAAGATCCAGACAGAGAACTACACTGTGGTTTTTTGTGTGACCCACCAGGGCGGAACCAGGGACAACTCTTTTGCAAGCTTCGCGAATCCCACTTTGGGCGGAGCAACATGGTCCATTTCTGTTAGCGGTCCACATACCAGCAGTGGACAATTGGGCCCAACAGTGGTCACGTAACCCAAAGGTGTTTCATCGCCTGTGCTAGAGGTGGGACTACCCAGATGTAAATCTCTTAGCATCCTGTCTCAACCACAAGTTTCCGAGCTACGTGGGCATGGCACAGGATCCCAAGGCCATCCACTCAACGTGCTGTTCACTCCATGGAGAGAGTACTCTTTCCTATATCTTTTCCCTTCACTTCTGCTCAAGAGACTTAAGAGGAAGGGATTTTCTGCGATTTTGGTGGCTCTGGACTTGCCTCTCTGGTTCTGGTACACAGATGTAATCTACCTTCTCGCTGACATGCCATTACGTCTACTGCTTCTTCCCGACATCCCTTCCCAAGGTTCGCTATGCCACCCCACTTTACCTCTGATGCATTTAATGGCTTTGCTGTGGAAGCTGAGGTTCTGAGACAGTCATCTAGACGATGTTGAAGGCCGGAAAACCTCAATCAGCCAAGTTGTACCACTGTACATGGTAGGCTTATATCCGCTGGTGTGAACGCAACAATTTCCGTCCGTTCCAGTGTTCCACACCTAGAGCTCTGTCATTCCTGCCTCTAACAGGGACTTGGTTTATCTTCCTTAAGGGGTCATATCTCTGCTAGGTCCAGTTTTTTTCAGAGAACTTTGGCTTTTCATTCTGAGGTAAAGACTTTTTGCAGGGGATTGCTCATGCAGTTCCTCCTTTCAGACATCCTAATATGACTTGGGATCTTAATTTTGTAGTCAGAGCTCTTCAGTTGGCTCCTTCCAGACCCTTGAGAGACATTTTGCTTTCCTGGAATGTGACTTTCACCTCCATGAGGCAGGTTTTTGTAGCTTGCTGCCTTGTCCTGCTAGTCACCTTTTTTAGTCGTCCATAAGGATCAGGTGGTGTTCCAACCTTTTTCATCTTTTTTACTAATGGTAGTCTCTACCTCCCACATTAATGAATACATTGTTCTCCCTTCTTTTTGCCCTTTGCCATCTCATCCAAGGGAACAGGCTTTACATTTTCTGGATTTGGTAAGAGCAGTCCGAATCTATTTGGCTGTGACAGAGTTGTTTTGGTATTTCAATTCTTTTTTTTTTTCTATTCCTAAAGGGTCCCGCAAGGGTTTGACAGCATCCAGGGCCACTATTGCGTGCTGGAACTGGTCTGTGATTTTGGAAACCCTTCGGTCCAAGGGTAAAGTAACTCCCCTTTGTGTTACTGCCCTTTCTGCAAAGGCTGTTGGTGCCTCCTGGGCATCAGGTATCAAGCTTCAGTTGAACAGGTGTGCAAGGCTGCTACCTGGGCTTCTGTGCACACTTTCACTAAGTTTTACCAAATTCATCCTTTGGTCTCTGCTGATGCCAGTCTGGATCGCAGAGTGTTGTAGGCAGCTCTGTGTTAGGCTGGTCGTATGGCTGTACTTGTAATTTTTTTTTCCTACCCTTTGGGACTGCATTAGGATGTCCCATGGTTCTGTATCTCCCAATGTTTAATGAGAAAACAAGATTTTTGTACTTACTGTAAAATATGTTATTCCTTGAATCCATTGGGGGATAGAAAGCCTGCCCTCTCATTTTTTTGATGTTTATTCTAGGCCCGGTACCTGTAATTCTGTTCAGTTTTCTTAAGGGACTGTGGACATGTTTGTATTTTTGCTATTGTACGAACTGAATTTACCCCAGTGTCTGCGAGAAGGGTATGGACTCCTGGGCAGAGCCAAGACTCTTTCTTACAAAGTGTCGCCTCCTAGTGGCAGGACCATATATCCATTATGCTGTGTCCCCCAATGAATTCATTGAGAAATAGATTTAGCAGTGAGATCCAAAATCTTGTTATTTTTTTGTATAGTGGTAGAGCAGGCAGGCATTTCATGTAGTCCCCCATATAAATTTCATAGGCAGGGTGAATGCTAGTTTGTTGTGCATAATTTATCTTTGGGGGGTTATGAAGGCTGTTTTAATATGAACTAATCTGCGAATAGCTAATTTTACCTAATGTGTGGAGACTTATTCCTCTACCACTTTACATAGTATAGGGGGAATACTTTAAATAGCCTCCTGCTCTACCACTGTATTGTAGTCGTAGAGCAGGCAGACATTTTATGAATTCCCTCCATATAAGTTTCAAATAGTGGTAAAGCAGGCATCCTTTTCATGCAATGCGCTAAAAAAAAATTATATGTACCCTTATGAAATATATGAGGTGTAAAGCCAGCTTTACCACTATATGGAAATTGCACATTACAGAGCAGGTGGCCATTTCATGTATAGCCCCATAGTGAATAACCACACTGGTAAAGGGACACATCTCCACACATATTGAGGTAAAATTAGCAGATTAGTTTATAATAAAAAAACAATATTGCCATTATTAACCCCTACACAGAGAATTTTGTACAGTAAACTTGAAACCCAATATCTACCCTGACCCCATATTCAACAGACCCAATGTGACCAGAAAGCCAACCCACCTAGCAAATGTCCAAAAGTTTTTAGAAGCCTCCCCACCCCAACTCCAATATACCCCCCTCGTCTTAACAGGTGGATAAAGGCAGACCTAACGATGGCGGCTGAAGCGGCGGCTGTCACGGCTGCGAGGATATCAGATAATTAAGCACAGGTGGTGGCGGGGCTTACAGCAGCTCGGTCGACTTTAGGAGCTGACGTGACTCACAGGTGGCGCCTTCTGATTGTAGACTTTGTTTCCTCATCTTCTCCATCCGGTCCATACCACCATGACAACTTCACCTGACGACTGCAGAATTTGCTTCCCAGAAATGTTTGATGTGTGTCACCTATATCTTTTATACTGAAAAAAAATTCATAAATAAGCCCCACTCTCAAATATTTTGATAGGCCGTCATAATTTCTGGCTAGTGCCCCCATAATAGAACTAGACACAATGATCTCATAACAACAGCTACAGTTTCATCATATTGGCAACCATGTTTCTTTCATAATGGCAACTGCAGTGCCCCTATATTAGGTGACATTGAGGCCCCCCTAAAGCAGGGTCAGTGACCGACAACTATGACAACGCCCCCAAAAATGTTAGCCAAAGTGCCCCCATGATCATGACATCCACAGTGTCCCATAAAAACTTTACCAATATAATTACATTTCTTTTCAGTGCCTCCACTATTTCATAGTGCAACAATTCACCCACACTCTAAGTGACAACCACGGTCTCCACATAACACTGAAATCCACGGATTTGCAGTTATACTTGCCCTCCCTGCTCCTCTTCAACTACGGGCATTGCCGCTCAGAGTCCTGACGCCGTCCAGCACCAGGACATTGTATGCACCACTACGTCCTCACGCTGGATGGCATCAGCACCTAAAATGACAGTGCCCAGAACTGAAAAGAGTCAAGAGGGTAAGTATACCTGCGCTCTTCGTAGGTAGAGCTATCTTTTGGTCTTTTTTTGTCAGCTGCAGAGCGTACTGTAATGGCAGGAAGGAGGTGAAGGGAAAGTGAGCCCTAATCTACCCACCGCCCTGTCCCTGCCTACTTGCAACGACCCGCCCTAGGCGACGGGGTACAACTGGGTGGCGGTCCCTACGCTGTCTAAGTGCACGGGAGAACAAACAGGGAACACGCAAATGAAGGGGCAGTAGCCCACGGAACGCCGCGAGGAAACGGAGCGGTGAATGAGTAGTCAGGACCAGGATGAAGTGGAGTATACCAACGTGAGCACGGAGAAGGAAGCAAGCTAGGGGCAAAGCGAAGCAGGTTAAGCGGAACTGCAGCAAGGCAGAAGCACGGCAGAAGCAGGCTGGAGCAAGCAGCAGTGGGGCCAGGAATCCAGAAGAATTACAAGCACTGAGGAAGAGAACACGGCAGGTAATAAAGGACAGGAGGCGGAGCTAACTCCGACTGACCAGGCCGCGATAGGCTCTCCCACTCCTGAGCCTGCAACCCTGGTTGGTGGGAGACGGTGTCAGTCTAACAGGTCTGGCCTCAGGTGTGGATTGATTAATCCCAGGAGTATACCTAGACGTAGTACCTGGCAGATCCCTAACAGTACTCCCCATTTTATGAGGGGCCACCGGACCCTTACTAAGAGGACCCGGTTTAGTAGGGAAGAGAAGGTGGAACCTCCTGATCAATACCCCAGCGTGAACATCACGGGCAGGTACCCAAGTCCTCTCCTCCGGCCCGTATCCTCTCCAATGGACCAGGTACTGGAGGGAGCCCTGGACCATCCTACTGTCCATAATCTTGGCCACCTCGAATTCCACCCCCTCAGGGGTGAGAACGGGAACAGGAGGTTTCCTCGAGGGGGACCAGGACGGGGAGCAGCGTTTAAGGAGGGAGGCATGGAAGACGTCATGTATGCGAAAGGATGGGGGCAGCTCCAGACGGAAGGATACAGGGTTGAGGACTTCAATGATCTTATAAGGTCCAATAAATCGTGGAGCAAACTTCCTGGACGGGACCTTAAGGCGCAAGTTCCTGGACGACAACCAGACCAAATCCCCGACGACAAACCGGGGGTTAGCAGAACGTCTACTATCAGCCTGAATCTTTTGTGCGCTCTGGGACGCCTCTAGGTTCTTCTGAACCTGGGCCCAGACTGTGCACAGTTCCCGATGAACATCCTCTACCTCAGGATTATTGGAACAACCAGGGGAAACAGAGGAGAACCTTGGGTTAAACCCGAAATTACAGAAAAACGGGGAGACCCCTGACGAGTTACTGACCCGGTTATTCAGGGAAAATTCAGCAAGGGGAAGGAATGAGACCCAATCGAATTGACAGTCAGAGATGAAACACCTTAAATATTGTTCCAGGGATTGGTTAGTCCTTTCCGTTTGGCCATTAGTTTCGGGATGGAAGGCGGAGGAGAAGGACAGATCAATCTCCAACTTTTTGCAAAAAGCTCTCCAAAATAAGGAAACAAATTGTACCCCTCTGTCAGAAACGATATTGACTAGGGCCCCATGGAGACGCAGGATGTGTTTCACAAACAAAGAAGCTAACGTCTTGGCGTTAGGTAGCTTCTTAAGGGGCACAAAGTGGCACATCTTGCTGAAGTGGTCTACTACCACCCACACCACCGACTTGCCCTGAGATGGGGGCAAATTGGTGATAAAATCCATGGAGATATGGGTCCAAGGTCTCTGGGGAATGGGCAAGGAACGTAGTAGGCCCGCAGGTCGGGACCTAGGGGTTTTGGACCTAGTGCAAACCTCACAAGCGGCGACGTAAGCCCTAACGTCTAAGATCATAGTACACCTACTTGTACTCACAAGGTGAGCTGGAGGTTCTCCTCCTCCTTTTTTCTACCCTAACATCTTTAGTCAACCCAGGCCACCAATAGTTTCTGGTAATGAGGTGTTTGGTGCCCAAGATGCCAGGATGACCAGATAGAGCGGAGTCATGGTTTTCCCTGAGTACCCTTAGCCGGTATTGCAGGGGAACAAACAGTTTGTCCCCAGGGACATTCCCGGGAGCTGAACCCTGATCAGCCGCAATCTCAGAAGCTAAATCAGAATCCGTGGCAGAAACGATTATACCAGGGGGTAAAATACAAGCAGGATCCTTCTCGGAAGGAGGATTGGCCATGAAACTACGTGACAGAGCATCAGCCTTAATATTCTTGGACCCAGCCCTATAGGTAACCAAGAAATTAAATCTGGTAAAGAATAGTGCCCACAGAGCTTGTCTAGGATTAAGCCTCCGGGCCGATTCTAGGAAAACCAGATTCTTGTGATCCGTAAGGTGTCTGGCCCCCTCCAGGAAGTGCCGCCACTCTTCAAAAGCCCATTTAATGGCTAGAAGTTCGCGGTTGCCAATATCATAGTTACTCTCTGTGGGCGAAAACTTCCTAGAGAAGTAAGCACAGGGGCGGAGATGGGTGAGGGAGCTGGTACCCTGGGACAAGACGGCCCCCACTCCCACCTCGGATGCGTCAACCTCCACAATAAATGGCTCCTCTTGGTTGGGCTGAATCAGCACGGGGGCCGAGATAAAGCACTTCTTGAGGGTCTCCAAGGCCTGGACGGCCTCAGGGGGCCAATGGAGGACATCAGCACCCTTGCGAGTAAGGTCCGTAAGAGGCTTAGCGACGACCGAGAAGTTGGCAATAAATCTCCTGTAATAGTTGGCGAACCCTAAAAAACACTGTAACGCCTTAAGGGAGGCAGGTTGGACCCATTCCGCCACAGCCTGAACCTTGGCAGGGTCCATGCGGAATTCATGAGGAGTGAGGATTTGCCCTAAAAATGGTATCTCCTGTACCCCAAAGACACATTTTTCAGTCTTAGCAAACAGATTATTCTCCCGAAGGACCTGGAGCACCTTCCTGACATGCTCCACGTGGGAGGACCAGTCCTTGGAAAACACCAGTATGTCATCAAGGTACACAACAAGAAAATTACCCAGGTAATCTCTCAGGATTTCATTAATAAAATTCTGGAAGACAGCAGGGGCATTACACAACCCAAAGGGCATGACCAGGTATTCAAAATGACCCTTGGGTGTGTTGAACGCAGTTTTCCACTCATCCCCCTCTTTGATGCGGATAAGGTTATATGCCCCCCGTAGATCGAACTTAGAAAACCATTGGGCTCCCTGAACCTGATTAAAAAGATCCGGAATCAAAGGAAGTGGGTACTGGTTCCTTACGGTGACCTTATTCAGTTTATGATAATCAATGCACGGCCTAAGACCACCATCCTTCTTCCCCACGAAGAAGAAGCCAGCACCTACAGGAGAAGTCGAGGGGCGAATGAAACCCTTGGCCAGGCATTCTTGGATATACACCCTCATAGCTTCACGTTCAGGACATGAAAGATTAAATATCCTACCCTTAGGAAGCTTGGCACCAGGCACCAAATCGATGGCGCAATCGTAATCTCTATGGGGGGGCAACACCTCGGAGGCCTCCTTAGAAAACACATCGGCGAAGTCCTGAACAAACTCCGGAAGCGTGTTTACCTCCTCCCGGGGAGAAATAGAGTTAACAGAAAGACATGACATAAGACATTCATTACCCCATTTGGTGAGATCCCCAGTATTCCAATCAAATGTGGGATTATGCAACTGCAACCAGGGAAGACCTAATACCAGATCAGACGATAATCCCTGCATCACCAGTACAGAGCACTGCTCCAAATGCATGGAGCCAACCAGGAGTTCAAAAACAGGAGTATGCTGAGTAAAATAACCATTAGCAAGGGGAGTTGAGTCGATACCTACTACAGGGATAGGATAAGGTAAATCAATAAAAGGCATCTTTAGAGACATAGCAAATTCCACAGACATGATATTAGCAGATGAGCCAGAATCCACGAAAGCACTGCCCGTGGCAGACCGGCCAGCAAACGAGACCTGAAAGGGAAGCAAAATTTTATTGCGTTTCACATTAACGGGAAATACCTGTGCGCCCAAGTGACCTCCCCGATGATCACTTAGGCGCGGAAGTTTTCCTGCTTTTTATTCTTGCGCCTGGGACAGGTGTTCAGTAGATGCTTGTCGCCCCCACAGTAGAAGCAGAGACCATTCATTCTTCGAAACTCCCTACGTTGTCGAGGGGACATGGAGGCCCCGAGTTGCATAGGTACCTCCGAGTCCTCCGTGGAGGGGCGAGGAGACGGGACCTCGGGGGGGATCGCAGAAAAGTCAGAGGGGAGCACATTGAAACGTTCAAGCTGACGTTCCCTGAGACGTCGGTCAAGTCGTACTGCTAGGGCCATAACCTGGTCAAGGGAGTCAGAAGAGGGGTAGCTAACCAGCAGATCCTTCAGGGCGTCAGATAATCCTAACCTAAACTGGCACCTTAGGGCCGGATCGTTCCACCGAGAAGCTACGCACCACTTTCTAAAATCAGAACAGTATTCCTCAACCGGTCTCCTACCCTGATGTAAGGTCACCAGCTGACTCTCGGCTAAAGCAGTCCTGTCAGTCTCGTCGTAAATGAGTCCGAGGGCAGAGAAAAAACGATCAACAGAGGAAAGTTCAGGGGCGTCAGGAGCCAAGGAGAAGGCCCACTCTTGGGGCCCTTCCTGGAGTCGGGATATGATGATACCCACCCGCTGGTTCTCGGAACCTGAGGAGTGGGGTTTTAGGCGGAAATACAGTCTGCAACTCTCCCGGAAGGAGAGAAACGTCTTACGGTCCCCTGAGAACCGGTCAGGTAACTTGAGGTCGGGTTCTAGAGGTGAGGTGAGGGGTACTACTAAGGCAGCGTCACCCTGGTTGACCCTCTGGGCCAGGGCCTTGACCTGTAGGGAGAGGCCCTGCATCTGCTGGGTCAGGGTCTCAAGGGGGTCCATGATAGCGTCAGCGTAGGAGAAATGGTAGACTAGGTATAGGCTTGTAATTATGTACTGGCAGGAAGGAGGTGAAGGGAAAGTGAGCCCTAATCTACCCACCGCCCTGTCCCTGCCTACTTGCAACGACCCGCCCTAGGCGACGGGGTACAACTGGGCGGCGGTCCCTACGCTGTCTAAGTGCACGGGAGAACAAACAGGGAACACGCAAGGGAAGGGGCAGTAGCCCACGGAACGCCGCGAGGAAACGGAGCGGTGAATGAGTAGTCAGGACCAGGATGAAGTGGAGTATACCAACGTGAGCACGGAGAAGGAAGCAAGCTAGGGGCAAAGCGAAGCAGGTTAAGCGGAACTGCAGCAAGGCAGAAGCATGGCAGAAGCAGGCTGGAGCAAGCAGCAGTGGGGCCAGGAATCCAGAAGAATTACAAGCACTGAGGAAGAGAACACGGCAGGTAATAAAGGACAGGGGGCGGAGCTAACTCCGACTGACCAGGCCGCGATAGGCTCTCCCACTCCTGAGCCTGCCACCCTGGTTGGTGGGAGACGGTGTCAGTCTAACAGGTCTGGCCTCAGGTGTGGATTGATTAATCCCAGGAGTATACCTAGACGTAGTACCTGGCAGATCCCTAACACGTACCCCCTGAGGTAGACATACTGGGCCTTGAAAACTTCTGCTGTATACAATATTACTGCAGAACTATTGCACCTAAATACTATTGGACTATAAAGTGCATTTTCCCTGAATCAAACACAAGTAATTAAATCCTTGAATTGTTCTCTTCTTTTAACTTATTGAATGCTAACCTTGTAATAGTTATGTATATGGGAAAGCTGGGTTACGATTAATATAGACACCATTACAGCACCCACAGGAGTTGTAACCCAGCTTTCTGAAAGTACTGGACATCACTGCCCTGACATGAAATTGTGTATTTGTCGCTGTTTAATATTTACTGTTTACATATTGTGATATAGTGTACCGTGATCTATATGTTGATGTCATGTTTACCTTCACCTTGTTAACCCTTTTTCCTGCGGGAGTGGCGGGCCGTTGCACACCAGATGCTGCCATCACTGCAAGAGGTAGTTAATGCGGCCCCAAGCAGTGCCAGACTCTTGGCTCTTGGTGGTGGTGGTGAGCATGGTGGCGCTGAGCTATGTGTAAGGAAGCTGGTTAGGAGGGGTAAGTGGCTGAGAGCAGATTTAAGGGGAGAGTGTAGCATCATTAGAGGAGAATGCGGTTAGACCTCATGAGGTGCCAGGGAGGCCTGTTCCTGTGGTATATGCAGTTAGGCCCTAAATCTAGCCACTGTGAGACTGATGGTGGGCTGTAGAGTTGTAGCGATGGGAAGCCAGTTTTGAGTGGTGCCGAGTTGCCCAGAGGAGTCGCCATGAGACTGTCGAGTTGTGGGAATGACCGGAAGTTACAGAGTCTCTGAGAGGTCCTGCCCTATAGGCTTGTATTTGTCACTGGAAGAGAAGTCATGAGCAGTGAGAGAGCTGTAGCTCGGTCCATCTTGGTTGCGAAAGTGTCCGTCCCGGGAGAACACAAGTAACCAGCACCTACAGTACTTAGAGATTAGCTGCCTTTAGGCCTAGTGAGAGGACTGAAACGTTTAAGTAGTGACAAGTGAGCTAGTGTATGTGTATGTGTACGTGCTACATGTACACTTCACGCTCAAATCTTTGGTTGGTCAGTTTAATTAGTGAAGAGAAGTGGCATAAGTCACTGGGGCAAACCTGCAAATTGTGTGTTGGTGGGGAAAGCTGTGGTATGGGACAGCCTTCTTCTGACCCATAGAGGCACTGTTGGACAGGCAGAAGCCAACAGTCAGTTAGGTTCCATTCAAATGTTGGGCTAGAGGTTCGGTTAAAATAGCATAAAAAAAAGAATCGAAAACCGCATGTGTTTTTACAGCAATTTGCCATGTTTTTCTATGCGGTTGTGCTTTTAACCTCACCTTGATTGGAACGTCAAAACTGACCTTTAAGACGCAATCCGACCTTGGTGGACCTGTTGGCGTATGTATAATGTGTATATATGATTCAGTATAATACTCTATATACCATTTGCTATACGACTTTGAAGAGAAGCTATTCAACTCAAGTATTGTACAGTTGTGTAGTGAATAAAGGTAACTGTTCGACTGCAACTGGATCGTCTACTGAGATCATTCTTAAAGAGTTACACAGACGTGGTTTACATTAACTTTACTTGATTGGCAGATGTGCTGTACCAGAGTTTAGGTAAGCTGAATGACCAGCCCTGTAATATTTTAATATTTGGTTCCTTTTCTCTTTACCTCCCTTTAGCCACACTTAAAGAGCTCATCTCACAAACTATGGTGCGGTGGGCTCAAGAGGACCACATTCAAGATCCTGAGCTTGTACGTATAATGTTCAGCCTCCTCCGCAGACAATATGACAGCAT
This sequence comes from Rhinoderma darwinii, assembly GCF_050947455.1. NCBI lineage: Eukaryota > Metazoa > Chordata > Amphibia > Anura > Rhinodermatidae > Rhinoderma > Rhinoderma darwinii. The sequence continues at coordinate 50,692,186 of NC_134698.1, forward strand.
TGGAGAGTTGTTGCAGGCCATGAGGAAAACCTATACAATCAGTGCTGCCTCTGTGGAAGATACTATAAACCTCTTGGCTTCGCTGGGACAGATACGCTCACTGCTGAGCGTGAGAATGGGCAAAGAAGAGGAGATGCTCATGATTGATGGATTGGGGTAAGTATTTTGCAATTACGAAAATCCCTCTGTGTAAGGCTCTGTTCACATGCTATAGGCATTAGAAACCACTGTCGTGGATTCTGTCACTATGACAGTACAAATTGTATGCAATCCTAGTCTTGCTTTCAAAACTACGAAAACCTCGATGAAACCAAATGGACCCCATTATAAGGCAATAGGGTTTGTCAGTTGCCATTCGGATTTGTCATACAACTGATGTGGGGCAGGGTCATGGCTTCCGTACTAAACAGATGCCATGACGCCAGTGTGAGCATGGCCTTAATTGTTTCTTACCTTATTTAACAACCAAAAACTGTCTTAGATTTTAGTTTTTATGCGTACAGCATTGAAGCCTATTTACACGGGATGATAATCGACCGAATGTTGCAAGAACGCTTGTTCCAAATCATTGGCCTGTGTAGACATGGCAGCGATCAGCCAACAAACGAGTGGACACGTGTTTGTTGGCTGATCGCATCTTTTATGCAATCGAAAAAAACGTTGTCAGAAGCACATCTCTCCGTGTAAACATGGGATGTGCTGCAGACAATATGCAAACTGTATGGACACCAAACGATCATATTCAATTGTAAAGGGACCTAACATGTTCAGCACAGACTTGCAGACACATTCCTTTGTTCTTCAGACCAAAAAATTCAAGCACCACATCATGGGACACAGTGCATTACTTTGTGATGGAAAGTTGCATGTTCCCTGCTTTCAATTTTAAAAAAAACATACCACCATAATAGTAGGGACTGTCAGTGGTCTTCTCTCTACCACTTTTTCTATCCTGCCAATAATGATAATTTCAAAGAGGAACTACTCAACACATTTCTGTAAAAGCCTCTTTGCTGCGCATCACAGAAATGAACATGTTTTTCCCTGCTTTATTTTTGGGTTGTTCCGTCACTAATTGTAGTTACAGACCTGAATGCTGCAACAACTCTACTTGAAGCTTCCTATGGCAACTCTGTTTGTTTTGATCTAAATCAGAATTCACATTAATGCTGCATACTACAAAGAAACCAGCAGTAGAAAAGATTTGGTGCTCTGTTTCTCTAGTTCATCTGGTCAACCGATGTTATTAGGCTTCATCAGCAGGGATAGATATTGGCACACAACATGCACAGTGTACCAGAGCACAAGTAAGCAAATGTCATCAATACTCAGGTGTGATGCACTATAGCCAGCTAAAAAAAAAAACAAAAGGGGAGGAACTGCACCTAAAAACGTTTGGTAGGGGCCACAGAATGGTAGGATTGTTCGGGATTACTCAGGAGCGGGTGGACGCATAGACACATATTGTCATATTGGAATATGTCAAGGTGGATCGCAAGAATCTTTATTGTAGTGGTCAGATAGAGTTGTCATGGTGACCAAAGGTGGTATTTTAATTCAATCGATGCAGGAGTGACATATTTTTATTGCGAACTCTGTCCTATTAGATTTATAGTCAGGGCAGGGCTGGGGGCCTTTGCTAGGCCTCTGGCTGCCATGGCAACCCATCGGCGGGCTACGATCACAGAGGGAGCTCCTACTTCTGTAACCCACTTAGGGTCAAATGGCAACTAAGGGGTCATTAGACAGCCGGGCACCTGCGCCGGGCTTATACCATTGTGCTAAGAAAAGACGTATGCATCGGAATACGGCCCTTAAACATTTATTTATTTTTATTTTAAATAATGGTACCGCTGCAATTTTAGACTCGTAGAACAAATATAACACACAGTGCACTGCATAAACAAAACAAAAACAACAAAAAAACTATGGAGAAAATAATTTTTTTTTGCATTGCCATCCCTCCAAAAAAAAAAGCTAATTAATAAATTATATATTCCTCAAAATGTTACCAATAAAAACTTCAACTCATAAAATAAATATGTTATTTTTACTGCACGGTAAACAGCAGGAATAAACGCAAAAAACTGTGGCAGAATTGCTATGGTTTTTTGTGTATTCCCTCCCCAAAAACTGTGTAAAAGCTAAAAAAATCTTTAATGTTTACCCTAAAATGCTGCCATTAAAAAATACAACTCGTCCTGCAAAAAATAAGTTCTCATACAGCTTCATCCAGGAAAAAAATGTAAAAGTTATGTTTTTTGGAATACAACAAATACAGCAATTTTTCTTTGTAACAATTGTTACTTGTCTTTCTATGTGAGTATTACTTGGGCCTCGCTCTACCTCTGTAATTTTACTTCTTGTTTCTTAAATAAAGAGTTTATTAAAAATACACATACTTTTATAGAGGTTGGAGTTCTCTTTCTCTTATACGGAGCTCCTAATTCTCTACATAGACTTAAGGGATAACATTCTAACTGCCTGAAGCCGCCACTAAAAGGAGCTTACTGTATGCTGTGTTTTTATTTACTTCAATGTATACCAGTATGCAGTCAGCTCCTCAGCTCCCTCTAGTGGTGGGTACAGGTAGCCAGCATGTTACCTTTTAAACTCATGTCTACACAGGAGATTTTTAGATCTGTATCCGAAAAACACAGCTTTGCTGTGACAGCTACAGTATAAAATATATTACTAAATTAATCAGCGCAGCATTTTGAACTTTTGAAATTGAATAAAAAAACAAATGGTGTTCAAGGGTGAATAATGTAACAATAATATCTGCATTCAGGAATAAGGTTGTGATTTTTTTTCTTTACCTCTTTATTGAGCAGTTATTATAATGCCTTTATTTGTATAAGATTCACTCCCTGGTATTATAATGATGTGAGGGCCCTGGTGACGTATTCTGAACATTTCTATTTCCTTTAGTGATATCATGAACAACAAAGTTTTCTATCAACATCCAAACTTAATGCGAGTTCTAGGCATGCATGAAACTGTTATGGAAGTCATGGTGAATGTACTGGGAGGAGACAAGTCTCAGGTAGGTCACGTGCTCCATGTGTCTTCACATCATCTGAGATGTCTGAAAATCTGCTAAAACATATTTAAAAGTTTTTTTTGTTTTTTTTGTTTTTTTTAATTTCAGCAAATTGCTTTCCCCAAGATGGTGGCAAGTTGCTGCAGGTTTCTCTGCTATTTCTGCAGAATTAGTCGGCAAAACCAAAAGGCCATGTTTGAGCATCTTGGCTACTTGTTGGAGAACAGTAGTGTTGGTCTAGGTATGTATATGCAGAAAGGAATATTCTTGGTGCCATTTATTTTGTCATGTTTGCTATGTACTGTATGTCTGAAACGATGGGACTCTTGACGTTCATAGGGTGAGCTGCTTTATCAACTTAGATTGGTTGTCTTACTACAGCAATCCCTTTTTCCAAATAAAAAACCCTGAATATATGTGAAAGTAGACCGCACGGTGAACAATTGCAGAATTGCTGGGGTGTTTTCCACCGCTCCGAAAAATGAAATTAATAAAAAGGAATCAATAAGTTATATATGCCCCAAAAGTTATGGCACTTAGAATGTGGTTATGCAAAAATGAATAAAATCATCATAGATTCCTCTAAGTCCTCTGTGAGCAACATACATTCAATTATAATACATAGCACTTTGCTGCACCTCTGACAGTCTGTTTTCCTTATTTATTTATTTTATTTATTTTTAAAACGCTGTATGGATATTGCATACATGAATGAATGACTAAAGAAATAATTCCTCTCTTCCCAGCATCTCCCTCTATGAGAGGGTCTACACCTCTAGATGTCGCTGCAGCATCTGTGATGGATAACAACGAACTTGCTTTGGCTTTGCAAGAACCAGATCTGGAGAAGGTAATTGTTTGTGAATGATTGCAGAATTGATGAGCCGTTATACTGTCACGAAGCTTAGGCCCCATGCACACAACCGTAGTTTTCATCCGTAATTATGGATCGGGTAATTACGGATGAAATTGCGAACCCATTCATTTCTATAGGCCAGGGACACTTTTCAATGTATTTACAGATGTGTGTCCGGACTAATTATCATTTGCATATTTCATCACTTGCTGGGCCCCAGGTGACAGACAACCACAACTAGTCTATAAGGCAATGTTTTTTTTAAGTGCATAACAAAAAAACAGTATAAACCACTCAAAAAAATTAGTGAATACAGCCTAACAATATCATTGTGTCATAGTTTAGACCTTTTTCATCCATATGAATGTCCGTGTGGTTTCCGTGTGTCATTAGTTTTTTTTCATATCCGTTTTCCTCCTCTGTAAGCACTGGTTTCACTTTTCTTTTTTTCTGCATTTCTTTAGCAACTAATCCGTGAATAACAAATAGTACATGGATATCGTCCATTTGCTGTCCGTTTTTTTTCACTCATCCATAGTCTTAAATGGGCAAATACGGACCAGAATAGGTAATGTTGTAAGTTCTTGCAACTGACACGCTCCATGAAATAAAAACGGATGTGGAATGTGTAGTTTCTAAAATGGATAGCACATGGACGAGAAATACATTTGTGTGAATAAGGCCTTCATTAGAGCAACATATGTTTCCTAACATTGTATGTTGCTTTAAAAGTGTCTAAAAACGAAAGCAGTGGCGTTCCTAGGGTGGACAGTCGAGGCATGTGCCCTGGGCGCAACTAGAAGCGAAGGAAGGCGGGGGCAGGGGCATAGTTGCCAACAGTCACGAATTTGCCAGGACTGCCCGAATTTACCGAGACAGTCCCGGCAAATTACTGTCCCGGACTTATCCCGGCAACTGCCAAATTGAATTGTATCTGCGTCCTCAGGATGCAGATACAATTGAATATTATGGCAGAGCAGGAAACTATGCGCTCCCTGCTCTGCCATTCACTCATTCTGGACCAGAATCCCTAGCCAGAAAGTTGCCGACGCACTGGCCGGGTATTCCGCTCCGAGAGGGAGCCCCTATACAGTGTGTGGCGTCAGCGGTGTGCGTCGTCAGGGGCTCTTGCAGAAACAGAGTCACCAGCCAGAGTGTTGCCGATGATTCCGGTCGTCATTGTCCATATATGGACAGTGATGTCAGGTGCTCCTCCAGGAGAGGAATCCCCGGGCAGAGCATCGGCAATGCTCTGGCTGGGGTTTCTTCTCCTAGAGGGAGCCCCAATGGTGCTTTCTACAGGGAGGGAAGGTGTAGCGCTATCGACAGGGGGGGGTGGCATTATCTACAGGTGGTGTGTGGGGCACTATCTGCAAGGGGGGCTGTGTGGCTTTATCTACAGGAGGTGTAGCACTATCTACAGGGGGTGTGTTTGGCACTATTTACAAGGGGGGTGTTGCACTATCTACTACGGGGGAGTGTGGCAGTATCTACAAAGGGGGTGTGTGGCACTACCTACAGGGGGGTGCTTGGCACTATCTACAGGGGGGGTGTTTGGACTATCTTCAAGGGGGTGTGTGTGGCAGTATCTACAAGGGGGGTGTGGTACTATCTACAGAGGGTGTTCAGCACTATCTACTAGGGGGTTTGTGCCATTATCTACTAGGGGGTGTGGCAGTATCTACTTTGGTGTGTGGCAGTATCTACTAGGGGGGAGTGTAGAAGCATCTATAAAGGGGGTGTGGCACTATCTACAGGCGGGGTGTTTGGCACTATCCACTAAGGGGTGTGTGGCAGTATACTGGGGGATGTGTGGCAGTATCTACAAGGGGGTGTGGCACTATCTACAGGGTGTGTGTGTGTTAACTCCCTTATATAACTATATTGCTTGTAAAATGTACAAATGGTTTTATGCTCGAGTTACATTTTAAAAAAATGTGGGGAAAAAAATGCATTAGCCTCTTAAGAATGTGACTAAATTTAGGCTTCAGGATGCAGCTAGATTTAGCTTAATTTCATTATGAGCGCCACGACCTTAAGCAGTGTAGGGAATTGGGAATAGAAGAGACAGACTACCCTGATTTTCTAAATTTAATGGACCTCCTGAAAGAAAATGAGGGAGTGTTAGGCCAGGGTCCATTTACTAAACTAAAGAAAAACGAGTACAAAATCTGCGCCCTTGGATGAAACACACAACATCGATTTGTTTGTTGAATTGGTAACGAAGGAAATAAAACAACTGGGGGCTAATAAATATCTATACCAGTATCATAACAACCTTACATCACAAGAGATTGCTACACTATTCAAGTTGGAGGGCGATAAATGAATCATAATAAAACCTGCCGACAAGGGGGGGAACATAGTAATCATGGACATATCGATATATAAAATGATGTGCCAACGCATATTATATGATAGAGATAACTACCAAAAATTGGCAAATAACCCAATAAATGGTGATATAGATGAATTTCAAACCATTTTATGCAAGGCTATGAGAGACAAATTAATTGGTAGACACGAATTTAAATTTGTGTCCAGAAAATCAGCAGATTCCCACTTTTACAGTGTACCTAAAATACACAAAGGCAAGAAGCCCCTCAAAGGTCAGCCAATAGTGTCCGGTATAGATAGCCTATCACAGAACATCAGCGTCTATGTAGATAATGGCTTGCGGGACTTTGTCCAGGCTCTCCCTTCATACATAATGGACACCACTGACATCTTAAAGATGTTAGAAGAGATAGAGATAGAAATTCCATCTGGTAAGCTTAGATGCGTAGGCTCTTTATAACTCCATACCCCACGACCAAGGATGTGAGGCTGCGCAGTGCTTTCTTGAACACGGGGCACGCAATTTAAAGCACACAATGAGATAATTCTCACTATGCTGAATTTCTCTCTTTTTGAGGGACAACTCTTTCGTCAACTGAGGGGGTCTGCCATGGGCAGTCCCTGTGCCCCCAGTTATGCAAATCTCTACTTGGGCTGGTGGGAGGACCAGGTGGTCTTCTCGGACAGCCTTACATCATATACCTCGCCTATAATTTTGTGGGCGAGGTATATAGATGACATTTTGATTATCTGGAACGACTCTGTTGATCAATTCAACAAATTTGTTAGTATTTTGAACATAAATGGACTGGGTCTATTCTTCACTTCGGAGATACATGCAACATCAATTAACTTTTTAGACATAACCATCACTAAAACTGAGAGGGGTAACTTGACAACAACCCTCTTCCGTAAATCTATGGCAACGAATAGCCTCCTAGCATGGGACAGTCACCATCCAATTAGTCTGAAAAGGGGGATCCCCAAAGAAAAGTATCTCAGACTTAACAGCCCCCTTTTAGGTAGTGCCATGCAGCCCCCTTGTAGGTAACGCCACACAGCCCCCTGTAGGTACTGCCACACAGCCCCCCTGTAGGTACTGCCACACAGCCCCCCTGTAGGTACTGCAACACAGCCCCCCTGTAGGTACTGCCACACAGCCCCCCTGTAGGTACTGCCACACAGCCCCCCTGTAGGTACTGCCACACAGCCCCCTTGTAGGTACTGCCACACAGCCCCCTTGTAGGTAGTGCCACACAGCCCCCCTGTAGGTAGTGCCACACAGCCACCCTGTAGGTAGTGCCACACAGTTCCCTGTAGGTAATGCCACACAGCCCCCCCTGTAGGTAATGCCACACAGCCCTTTTTTACATAACACCCCCCATAGATGGCACCACCCTACCTGCCTGTAGATAGTGCCACTGTAGGGGACCGTTCCAGAGGAGAAGTCTGACTTCCATATATGGAGAGTGAAATCAGGGACTTCTCCTGGATTGGAATCACCGGCCACAGCGCCGGGGATTCCGCTTCAGAAGTCCCTGACATCACTGTGTCCATAAATGGACAGTGAAGTCTGGTACTTCTCCTGGAGCGGAAACACCGGCCACAGCGCCGGGGATTGCGTTTCAGGAGTAGGGGACTGTGCCAGGAGAAGTCCCTGACGTGACTGTCCATATATAGACAGTGAAGCTAGGGACTTCTCCTGGAGCGGAATCCCTGGCCACAGCTTCGGCAACGCTGTGGCCAGGGATTGGGGATTCCTCTCCTACAGGGAGCAAAAAAATAACCTCCTCCTCCTCACAGTGCGAAATACATGTGAGGAGAAGAGAGCGAAAAAGCGGCAGAAAGCTCGGCCGTCACTCGGATCACATCCAAGTGACAGCCGTGCTTTACACGGCCCCATAGACTTCTATGGGAGCCGTGCGGCCAGGAGAACAGCCGAAAATAGGGCATGCTCCATTTTTTGATGGCCCGGTTTATTGGGCCATCAAAAAATCAGCCGTGTGAATAGACACATTTGGGGTCTATTGTTCCTACTGCTACCGTGTGACACGGCCGGGAATCCCTGTCGTGTGAATAGGGCCATAGACTTCTAGAATGCTAGAAGATCTAATAGATTAATTCTGATGGCCCCTGAAAATTTACGGCAGATATATAAAGTAAAGAAACACGTAGGGCTGGTATTTGGTAGCCAAATCGACAAGTGTGCTCCAACAGCACTGGAAATGCTCACTCTGTACCTGGTGCAGGTGATCAGGGTTGCAGAGTTTACAGAAACAACCCAGTGCTTACGGTTTTACAAGTGGAGTCATAGATCTCTACTTGTATTATTAATACTGTAAAGGAAAATATCTACTAGTACACATTTATATATACTTCTTAAAAAAGAACTATCAAAATATACAAATATACAAATATCAAAAAATAACAAATAAGTTAGAAACGTAATAGATATGTAGATTTCAGTAATTTTTTAAAATTACTTTAAATTAACAAGTGTCAATGTAAAGTGCGAAAGCTCTAGACAACTGATTATTGATACATCTGTATCGTCAGTCAGTTCATGCAGATATATTGAATGAACCAAATATCAATGGTTATATGGTAACCGGGAATAACAATATCCCTAATGGGTAAAAGATTCAGTGAGAAATCAACTACATATTCTAGGGAAAATTAACGGGAAATTTACATTACTAACAGTGATAAAAAGCATTATGAGAGCCATAACTGTTTGATGTTGTTGCTGTGTGAGATCTTGGTTTGTTTCGAAGTGTGTGTGTGTTTTTTTTTTTTAGCATTTTAATATATTTTTTGGTACATAAAATTTAGCATTTGCTTCATATACATTTATCTTAAGAGGAATTCACAAAAATTTAAATTCTGCCATTGTTATTTTTTCTTTGTGGGTTTTACCGGCGTTTTTCCCACATTATGGAGCTACTCACTCCATCAAGTGTTGCAGCCCCTATGTTTTAATAATTGGTGGGGGTCCCGGGGTTCAGATCCCCACCGCTTTTACATTGATGGCCTATCCTACAAATAGGCCCTTAATATAAAATAAATAGTTCCTTACATCTAAATATATTTAAAGGGGCTTCCTGAGATTTTAAGAGTGTTTGTAAGTATAAATGTTTATAGACTGGCTGCAGCTCCAGCATACAAAATCAGCATATGTTTAGAAACATGCAGCCGTCAAGATTGAAGGCTTGTGCTCTGCTGGTTGGTTTTTGACAGGTCTATCGAAAATCTAAACATGTTTCCCTTTAAAGTCTTCACTAAGTTAGGAATCTTTCACAATTTTAAACCTGTCATCAGCTTGAGTTGATCCTGGTATGTGAACAGAGGAATGTTCTTTGGAAAGAAAACAACTAGAGAGCTTTACTGTCATTCAGTTTTGTCCTTTCAGTGCTGCTATTATAACTTGTTTTAACTACACTTTAGAGACTTGTCTGCTTTTCCACAGGTTGTGACATACTTGGCAGGCTGTGGGCTGCAGAGTTGTCCAATGTTAATAGCCAAAGGATACCCAGACATTGGATGGAATCCCATAGAAGGCGAGCGTTATCTGTCATTCCTTCGTTTTGCAGTCTTTGTGAACTGTAAGTATAGATGTCAGATTTTTTATCTCGTAGAGAACGCTATTATTGGCATGGTAAATGGAGATTTTATTCAGAAAAGTTTATGATTATTCTACACAACATGTACTAAACCGTAATTAGAAAACCTAATGCTAAATAAATTAAAACAAAAAACAATCATATAAAACAAGAAGAAAAAAAGAAAAGAAGAACTATCTGGCCCATAATAAAAATTTGTTTAACACGTAAGTAAACGCCCATAGGTGTTTTTACGGCGGCCACTAACGGGCTTTATTCTGATGCAGTAGTCTTTTTACAGCGCTGCATCAGAATAAACAGAACGGGGAGCCTTTAAATCTCCCTGCTCTCAGCTACCACCGGTACCTTAGAACTGGGAGCAGCCGCGCTATAACGGGCGACATCGATATCAGTATCGATCTTGCTCGTTTAACCCCTCAGATGCGGCGCTCAATAGCAAGAGCCACATCTGAGTGGTTTTGGAGGGAGGGCCCCCAGGTCTGCTTGCTAGGCCATGCCACACATGTTTTACACGGACAGGCATTAATACACTGCAATACAGAAGTATTGCAGTGCACTATGCGATCATCCCATCGCTTTTATAATAAAGTCCCCTAGTGGGACTAGTAAAAAAATAAAGAAAAGTTTAATAGAAAGGTAATAATAAATAAATAAGTGGGAAAACAAAATGAAAAACCCACTTTTTCCTCTTACAAAATGCTTTTATTTATTATTATTATTATTATTATTATTATTATTATTATTATAAGGAAAAAAAGGTACACATATTTGGTATCGCCACGTCCGTAACGACCCCAACTATAAAGTTATTAAAATATTTAACCTACTCGGCGAACGCCGTAAAAAATAAAATAAAAAACAATGCAAGAATTGCTGTTTTCAGTGAATCCTGCCTTAATAAAAAGTGATCAAAAAGTTGCATGTACTCCAAAATGGTACCAATAAAAACGACAAGTCCTGCAAAAAAAAAAAAAAACCCTCATACAACTGCATCGGCGGAAAAATAAAAAAGTTATGGCTCTTCAAATATGGAGACACAAAACCAAATAATTTTGAAAAAAATGTGTTTTTATTGTGTAAAAGTAGTAAAACATACAAAATCTATATAAATTTGGTATTGTTGCAATAGTAACAACCTGCTGAATACAGTTATTGTGTTATTTATACCACACGGTAAACGGCGTAAATTTAGGTTGCAAAAATAGGGTGCCAAAATTGCTGTTTTTTTCTATTCCCCCAAAAAATTGAAATAAAAGTTAATCAATAAATTATATGTACCCCAAAATGGTGCTATTAAAAAATACAACTTGTCTCACAACACAAAGACCTTATACAGCTATGTCGACACAAAAATGTAAAAAGTTATTGAATGCGACGATGGAAAAACTTAAAAAATAGCTTGGTCATTAAGGCCTAAAATAGGCTGGTCACCAAAGGGTTAAAGAATACCTCCAGTGGAATCACAACTTTCCATGACTGCATTCCCCACCTGACTGTATACCACACTCTACACTTCTTTTATGTATTGTGTACTTACTTTTTTTTTATCAAATCTGTTTTTATTCGAAAAAAGAATTGCAACATCAAATAAACATTGGTACAGTTGCGCAATATGCAAAGAAAGTGGAGTTACAATTCCAGTATATGAAGCTTGTAATACATATCGCATAAACTGTAGACAATCATACAAAAAAAAATAATCATGTAGAAAATAAAAAATAAAGGGGTAGACATACAATGACAAACATACAGTGACAATACTGGCAATAAGCATCAAATTGTGTTTTGAACCAGTTTCTACTGAAAAGCGATATAAGCAATGAAAGACATGAGCAATAAACATGTATCCAGAGAACCAATGTAACAGAAGCCGGAGTATATGGTAATATTAAGCCAAAGTGGATGGTCTATGATTCCTCCAAATAACAACCCAAGGCTGCCACAAGTTCATATACTTGACATGACTTCCAGTCTCCCAGCTGGCCAATTCCTCTAATCTCGAGATCCGATTTACCTTATCAATCCACTGTTCCATAGTGGGGGGTTCTACAGATCTCCATTTAAGTGGAACTAGCAGTTTTGCCGCCGTTATTAATATTGTGGGTAAATTATGTTTAGAGGGCTGAAACTGTGCAGTGGGAAGCTGTGCAGCTGTGCAGTGGGAAGCTTCTTTCACTGAACAATCACGCTGGGCTGGAACAATGAGAAGTATATGACGCTGATTGGTCACTGATTGGTCAGCGTCATACACTTCTCTTCACAACGCCCAGTTGGTAAAAATTAAAAACACGCCCAGTTGTCTATTAAGAAACGAATTAGCATAAATCTAAAATTGCTCATAACTTGCTAAAAAATTATCATTTTTCAAAATAAAAACCACTGCTGTTATCTACATTACAGCGCCGATCAGATTATGTAGGCGATAGGGCACTTACAATCTGGTGACAGAGCCTCTTTAAGTTGTATGGCGTCTTGTACCATCTGGTCAATGTTTTGAAGAAATTATATTGTATTTTGATACATCTAGAAAATCCATGGGAACTTGAAAGGACTTTAATAACTTCTGACGGCGTGAAATGCACACCCAGTTCCCTTTTCCAGGCGGCTAAATAACCTGGTACAAGCGGAGCGGATTGTGTCAGAATTAGTTTATAGATATTAGAAAATAAACCTTTTGGGAGTTTGGAAAGAACTAGAAAATCTTCAAGCCAGTTGGTATCCCTTATTGGAGCTTCCAGTAGAGCAACAAAACCTTCACACCAGTATTTAAAAGAAATTTCATGTAAGAAAGTGGAGGACTGTGGAGGTGTATCTAGTAACACAGTATTCAATGTCGGTAAATGAGTTTTATCTTTAAGATGTGGGGAGATAAATACATTTTGGAGATTAGTCCAAGGAAAAGTTAATGGGATAGGTTTCTTTTGAACATAAGCCGGAACTAAGCTCATGGGTATAAGTGGAGATGGACCTCTATATATTTGTGTGAGGGAGAAATGCTTCTGACGTATTGCAATAGTGCCTAAGAGTGTCAAGCTATAAATCCGGTGGTGCAGGTCTATAACTGACCAGAGATATAATAGCCCTCCTTCCCCGAGCATATGTTTTCTATCTGTAGATGTGGTGCTGTATCCTGAGTACACACCAAGGTGATCCACCTAACTAAGTGATTTGCTACATAATAATACTTACTTTTTAAACTGCTGCTTTGTCTGTGCTTTAAAAAAGCCTCCATCCCAATCCTTAGATTTCCCCAGCTTTCTCTTCCTCTCTGCTTTGCTATCAATCCCTTGGTGCTTCAGCACAGCCTCACATGACCATCTAAATGCAATCCTCATTCTCTCATTCTCTCTATATTCTCCTAAATAAGATGACAATTTATAAGTATACAGACAGGAAGGCTGCACTATATTCTTCTACATTATACCTGTGTGACAGAAAGTATCAGTGGTAGCTGATGATAGAAGTCTCTGCCCCCCCTGTGCAAAACTAGTGTGGTACAGGAACTGCTGAAGCCTGTGATGGGTGACACATAGATCTCCATAGACTCAAGTAGAAAAAGCATGTCACCGAGCCGGACTCACACTGCTGCTAAGCAACCATCCCAGTCTGATATATAGAGATAGAAGCAGCAAGAAAAATAACAGATGATAGACTGACACATGGAATACCATAATGGTACACATTGCAAAGTTTCGTTTTTGCCAGAGTGTCCCTTTAAAAATTTTTGCATACAGTACATAGGGCCAGGCTTTAATAGTATGTCGCCCTGTGCATTACTTGATGTTGGTGACCCCACCCTCTGTATGGAGTTTTGTCAATACATTACTATACTATGTAGTACCTAATAGTATGGTGCCCAAATAACAGTGCCATATATTGCCCAAATAACACTTCCATACAGCATACAGTTCTCTAAACAACAAAGAGAGATAGAAGCAGCACTCAAAAAAACTCTGGTTTATTCATCCAGCATCCACTGCAACGTTTCACCTTCTCTATGAAGGTGAAACGTTGCAGTGGATGCTGGATGAATAAAGCAGAGTTTTTTTGAGTGCTGCTTCTATCTCTCTTTTTTGGATACACGTTTGTGCAGGGAGAGGTCACTCCCTGTTTGAAAGCTGAGCACCAGCCTTAACAGGCAAGGAATCACAGTGCTGCTCCTACCCTTGATTTGTCTATGTTCTCTAAACAACAATACTATACCGTGCCTACCACCATACACTGCAGAAATGATATTCTGTACACTGCCTAAGTAGCAGTGCCACACAATGCCTAAGTAAATACAGCTATGCAGTGTTCAAATAATGCAAAATCAGTGCTATACAACAGGACTGGCTTCAGTACCTGGCTAAGCGGGTCACATGCCGGGGCCCACTTCTGCCTGTGACTGCTAGTGTTATTATTATTTTAATCCTCTGCAACTAGCGTCAGGAGTTATGCTTACTTAGCCAACTTCAAGATGCAATTATAAACTTCCTGCACTACACTAAACAAAGCCCGGGACCGAGACCGCTGGGCAGTATCAATCCAGGTCAGCAAGCACTTCTCATTGGCTTAGTGTGAAGGCTAGTTCCTACTGATGCTGCTCAGTGCATAATCATGTCTTGAAATCTTTATATGGGAAGCACTATGCTATCTATATGTAGCAATCCTGTGTCTATATATCCTTATGTATATGTGGGTCTATTTTCTTTATGTATATGTGTTTTTTTACAGTTTATCTGTATGTATGTATGTGTGTATATGTATATGTGTATCCCTATATCTGTATGTATATGTGTGTATTTGTATATGTGTCCATATATCTTTATGTATATGTGTGTGTATTTTTGTATGTATATGTGTGTCCATATATATCCATATGTACAGTATGTGTGTGTGTGTGTGTGTGTGTGTGTATGTATTTGTATGTTTATATATCTGCATGTATATGTATGTCTGTATAAGCGTGTGCATGTACATATGTGTATATATATATTATAATATTTACAATTATTTAATAGGAATTACATCATGGGTGACATTAGAACTAAAACTTTTATTTTATAAATTCCTTATTTAAGTTTTTCTTTTAAAACATAGGAAAGGAGGGGTATGGAAGGAGAGTACAGAAAGGAAGGGAAGAGGGGTAGGAGTTACAAAGTATACAAATTGTAATAAGAGAACAAAGGGTAAACTAACAATTGTCTCTGCTGATATGAGTTTGAGATGTATTTTGAACCATATGTAGGCAACAAAGGCATCTTTTTTCCCAAATCTATGGGTTCCATTTAATTCAGGATATGGATGATTTCTGTTAAAAGTTGATCTTTCATTCTTCAATAATTGGGGACAATATGTTTTTTTAGGCATTTTTTTTTAGGGGATTTTTGTTTTTATGCTGGGTCTAGCAATAACAGAAGCCAATGTTTTTCAAGATTGTTTCTAATAAACTTATTATCCAAATTAAAAGCTATAATAAAGTTGATTTTTAATCTATCCCATTGATTATTTAGCATTTTTACTTTTTCCTAAGACATTTATCTTGGGATTTATTAAATTATTTTTAAAAGCCGACTAGGATAACCTTTTTGCCGGAATCTTTGTTCTAAGATTTTAAGTTTTTTATGTTCCGATTTTAGAGGTACAATTTTTACAGATCCTCCTGTACTAGCTAAAAAAGATGTTTTTTATCGATTTACTATAGCGGACGCTATTATAGCTTGAAAGACAATTTGTATCAATCTTCTTGAAGTGTGTTCAAGTTGTAATTGCATTCCGGCCATTATGCCCCTGTTCGAAATCTATGAAGACAATATACTCGCTACTTATTTCGGGGCGTAAAATACAGACCCCAGTCATTCTTATACAAATAGTAAACGAACCCCAAAACCTCATCGGATGTTAATTTATATAACTACGGTAATAGAACACATGATCTGCATACATGGAAGGAACGGCTATGTATAGTGACTTTAATCCACCCATAAATAGATTTGCATAACTGGGTGAGACCTGAGTTCCCATTGCGGTCCCCTGCGTTTCCTGGTATAGTACCCCCACAAAAGAAAATACATTATGGATCAGAATGAACTCCAAGACTTCAAGCAAGAAGCTCACCTGCTCCACATGTAAATCGCGCGTACCTGAAGAGTTTACGCACCTCACGTAAGCCCAAACTGTGTTCAATGTTTGAATATAGTGTGGTAATGTCCAGGATGTAAAGAATAGACAGTTGTAACAGGGCCTAGGTGCGCTATGATAGATTAAGAAGATAATAACATTGGTTATGATATTAGGGTAGTCTAGTCTACAATAATACTCTAAAATAAGTTAGGTGTCTTCACCTGTGGCAGTAAATCACAGTATGAGAACCTCCTATATCCGTGGTCTCGAACCTGTGGCTCTCCAGCTGAGCAAGCAGATCCCTTGACCTAGGGGCGCTATGATAGATTAAGAAGATAATAACATTGGTTATGATATTAGGATAGTCTAGTCTACAATAATACTCTAAAATAAGTTAGGTGTCTTCACCTGTGGCAGTAAATCACAGTATGAGAACCTCCTATATCCGTGGTCTCGAACCTGTGGCTCTCCAGCTGAGCAAGCAGATCCCTTGACCACATCTGGTGAGGCAGATAATGAATGGAGGGGTGGCCGCACATGTGCACAGCTCTCTTGATTCTGTTCTACGAGAGTTAGGGTATGTGCACACACACTAATTACGTTCGTAATTGACGGACGTATTTCGGCCGCAAGTCCCGGACCGAACACAGTGCAGTGAGCCGGGCTCCTAGCATCATACTTATGTACGATGCTAGGAGTCTCTGCCTCGCTGCAGGACAACTGTCCCGTACTGTAATCATGTTTTCAGTACGTGACAGTGGTCCTGCAGCGAGGCAGGGACTCCTAGCATCGTACATAACTATGATGCTAGGAGCCCGGCTCCCTGCACTGTGTTCGGTCCGGGACTTGCGGCCGAAATACGTCCGTCAATTACGGACGTAATTAGTGTGTGTGCACATACCCTCACAGAAACAGCCAAGCAAGCTTGCTTCTCCATTCATTCTTTGCTTGTATGCTGCGGCCGGCGAGGTAGGACAGGAGGTTGGGGGACTTCCAATTTGAAGATACTTGTGGGTCTCAAGCTGAGATATGCATCTATCAGGTATTTTTGTCATATCCCGTGCATATGCTTTCAATTGTATATGATGGGAATAACCCTTTAGTGAAATGTAGTGAAATAATGTGTTTACTCCGTTCTGAAAGATGGTGTTGGTATTATCAGAGCTAATAGTTAAACGTGTGCTGCACATAGTAATGTGGAGCACACGTTCACCTATTCGCTCTGGTATTTTGTGACGGGGCGTCTTTGAATGTTTTTTTTCCTCCCCTTCTAATCTGCAATTTTCCTTCAGAATGATAAAGCCACACGTCTTTTAAATCCAGTTCACAGGTTAATTCAATTCTTTTACATGGCCATGTAACTTCATATGAGTGTTAAACAGAGTTCAACCTCATTGTTTGATACAAAATTATTTTAGAACATAATTATGTAACCGGGAAAACAATTTTGGCAGCTACAGTCACCACCATTACTGCCTTCTGGAGACCTTGGATAAATATCAAGCTCAGCAGGACTTTGGATTTTTCTTGTTTTCCCCTGTACTGTGAATGCATTTAATGAAAATTGCTTGACATTTGTGGGGGATCAGCTGATTGATGAATAAAACTATAGCTCCTTTATAACTAGTTTACACCTGCTTTACTCTCCTCTATTGTGGCTATATGTGGTGCCTTTATTACAATGTACAATTTATTTATTACACTTTGCTCTTCTTGCTCCCTCCAATTTTAATAGATGAATACATTAGCGTTGCAACTTAGCTTGTGCTCACAGGGAGCCTAAAGTTGTTGGGAAAACAATATGACATCGGAAAAACATGTTCGTATGTTCCCGCACTACCAGTCCCTGGATTGCTGACATGACGACATTAGTGGTTCAGTGATGGCAGCAGGGACTAGCAAAAGTGGGACAGGCACACTGTAGCTGACACTGTTGTGGGGACACATACAACAGGCACTGTGCCTGGAACGGTTATGGACAAACCTGAATATGCTCATTAAAAAAAATATATCTATATTATCATACCTAAATCTCTAAACATCTCACGGTTATCCAAACATTGTGTTCCTGCAAGTTGAATATTCCCCATTCACCTTTCAGACAGGTGTCAGAATGAAACACAAAAGCCCAGCTGGCCTTTCAATGACAACATATGGAGAATAACTACTAATATTAATTGGTTTAGTTAGAGATAGACTTGTTTGGGAACAGCAAACAAGAGATGTTAATGTATTCAGAGGTGACATTTACTATATAATGTCATCTACTTCATTATGTGAATATTTCCTGCGACCGTTAATTATTTGTCATTTTTTAATAGAGAAAAACCAAAACAATTATGTATTACTCAATATGTACATAAAATTACCCGTAAATTATGAGCTATGATCTGCCTTCTTATGTAAAGTTGTTCAATATTCTTTGAAGACACCTATGAGTTACCTTTGTCTCCTGTTTGGGCAACAGATGCCAAGTGGGCACCATCACAGTGCCCAATAGGGATATAGGGTTTGTAATCCCCATTTCAATAGACCCTGAAGGCCCCAATCCCAGACTCTCTTTTCCTACTGCTTTACATGTGTAACTCTCAGTTGTCACCACAGTGATAGATCTGGCATTTTATTCATTAATCAGGATGATACCTCTACAGACCTCACCCTGATAGAGGCATTCTGCATTGCATAAAATTGTAGGAGGGAACAGATGAGTACATAAAGATAAATACATAAAAGCTATGCTCTTAATAGGGATAGTATTTTAAAGGTGTACGACCTCGGCAGTCGCACAGAGGGCTTTGGCCACCACTGCTAAAGGGGGTGCCTCAGGGGCACGGGATGTTATTTCTGTACTGAGAGCTGGCATTGAATCTGAACTATAGAATTGGCAGTTGACAACAGGCTTAAAGGGGTTATCTGGGGACCAAAAACTGCATTGCTATAATATATTTATATTCTTAAAGTTTCAGACCGCACCAGGAATTTTATTAATATTATTACAAACAGTATAATATTTGGTTATTTAATTTGGCTTTGGCTTTATTAGCAAGTGGTAGTAAATTGTTACTAAATAAAACAGTTATTTGACTTAGTTCCTTTTAAGGTACGTTAAACCTATAAAGGAATGATAGAAAATAAACAGGAGATAAACTTGCTCACACTGTCTGTCTGCAGGATTTTCCCATGTTCCTGAAACAGTGTTGTAGAAATCCTGCAGAGGACACGGTTAATTTCCTACTGATCTGTTTTATTTTCAGCTAGTGAACGACTGAGAGATGGGACTTAGCAATATGCGTGTCCTACTGCAGACAGAGCAGAGATGGGGAGGTTCCTGTTGCAGCCAGTTTTCTTACAGCCAGACACATGATTGTATGAAAGAGGAGGAGGGACATTGTATTTTTTCGTATTCCTTCAAGTAAAATGTTTAAAGGGGATATCTCATTAAAGAAAAGGTGTCGCGAAAAAAATAAATGTTTATATCAATTTGCTTTTAGTGTTTTATTAAAATACATTTTATTTATTTGTGTGTTTGTGTTTTACTTTTTTTTTTTTCTAACTTTTTCTTCACTATGGGGGCTGCCACTTTTTTTTTCATCTCTGTATGTGTCGATTAACGACACATACAGAGATGGAATACGGCACATACATCCCGATAGAGAATGCGAACGGGAGCCGTTCCATTCACTATGGTGTACGCCGTCTGTGTGGGAACGGTGCATGCGCCGCTCCCACACAGTCCAAATGGAAGGTCTTCGGCCGAGCGACATCCGGCGCCGTTTTCTTGTGGACCTGAAGCCGCGGCCGGACAGTAAGATGACTACTTCCGGTCGCGGCTTCCGGAGATGTGATTAGAAGCAAACACTAGGAGCGGACGGACCGGAGGCAGCGGCGGCGGCTGGAGCAGGTAAGTTATGTTTGTGTATGTTCATGTTTTAGTGTGTGATTACCATTGTATGTAAGCCTACTACACTGTGTATTTGCTCAAAAAATGGCGGCACACAGTGTAGGAGGTTTGAACATTCAATCCCCTCCTTTCTCCTGGCACTAGCCAGGATAAAGGAGGGGGGATTGTTTGAGGACACTAGAGCGAGTGTGTCTTCTCAAATTTTGCTGCATAAAGCAATGTGGTTGCTTTACCACATGCCAATGCTGCAATTTTGGGAATTGCTCCCTATAGTGACCAGCACAGGGAAATGTTATAAATTAGAATCTAATTTATAATATTTCCTGACTTGTGAAAAAATTTAAAAAATTAGAACAATGTCTAATCATGTATATAATAACTGTTTAACTGGAAAAAAAAAAATTCTAGCGACACATTCCCTTTAAGACTTTGAAAATTGCAACCAGCTTGGCAGTACGCTCAGACTGCCAGGGTAGGCTGCGGCTGGAAATACATTTCCCCTGCCACAGTCACTGTAGGGGAAATGTAGTATTACATGTGGGCCATTCAAATGCCCCTCTATGATGACTCTATTTTTCATTTCTTAATGAAGCACACCACCTGGTCTATTTGAATGTAGCGATCAAGCTAATACAGGTTGGGAAGCTAAGGGACATATACAGTACTTAGTGTAGAGGTTTCATTCTTTTATTATTTTTTTATATATGATTATTTACTGTATAACTATAATTAAGATGCTCTTCAGAACTCAGTGATCATATTATTTGTATCTGCTCTGCATATCCTCCTTCCAATTATCTTCAGAAGTCTGAATGCATCAGCCTCTGGGACATAAACTTGCACTTGAGTGTTCTTCTGATGTTGCTTCTCTAGAGACTTGAGTCAGGTAACCAAGGGCTGCCTTTTGTTTCACTTGTTTTCCAGGTGAGAGCGTTGAAGAAAACGCCAGTGTGGTGGTGAAGCTTCTTATCCGACGACCTGAGTGTTTTGGACCTTCCCTGAGAGGAGAGGGAGGAAATGGTTTGCTGGCGGCAATGCAGGAGGCTATTAACATATCTGAAAACCCAGCTCTGGACCTTCCTTCTCAAGGGTATCAGAGGGAAGTGTAAGTATACAGTAAATATATGTTCCCAAAAGAAAGAAAGAGATGATTTAGAAAATATAGCATTAAGGAAAAGGTTTTGTTAAAAAAAAAAAAAGTATTGTAAATATACTTCAAATTGTATTTCTTGTAAAATCTATTTGTAAATTGTTACATTTCTTCACCTCTATATGAGCAGGTACAATAATCCAAAATAATTTAAAACAGGATAACTAAATGCATATGATCTTTTACAAATAGTAATTTGATGCTTTCTGTAATTTTTTAGGGTCGAAGAAGATGAAGAAGAAGAGATTGTACACATGGGAAATGCTATAATGTCCTTTTATTCTGCCCTTATTGACCTTCTGGGACGCTGTGCACCAGAACCACATGTAGGTGACACATGATAATTCAGAAACTGAAATTTAGAAGCAAATTGCAGTAATTTTTTTAAATCCAGCATAACTAAACCACAACAGATCCGAGTTATATTATATGCCAGATTATCAGATGGTAAGGTCACGGAGTTGCAATTGTAAATTACTTTTAAAGGATATTTCTTCTTAAACAGTGACCTATTCGAGTACATTGAGCTAATAAAGGGCGTCTAGCAGTAGTAGTCTTAGGGTTAGGCCCCACTGAGTGGCACCCCTTGGCCCGCAATGCGGCCAGCAGCCACTCCGGCACCATGTTTGGCGCAGCCGTCGAATTGCCTGTTAATGGCTGTGCGTTGTTGCGGGTAAAATTGCCCTCTAACTGCAAAATCATGCGGACATTAATGAATAAACTCTTTATGGCCGCACGATTTTGCAGCTAGAGGGCCGTATAACCCACAACAACGCGCGGCCGTTAACAGGCTATTTGACAGCCTGCTGTTGTTAGCGCGTAGAGGCCGGGTCAGTGCCGCACCGTGTGGCCTTAACATCATCTTCCACTGTTCCTGAGTCACAGCTTTTTTAGATCAGCTCTAAATGTAAATGTTGTTCAAAGGTGGACATTTGCTTTAAAAGGGTTGTCTGGGATTAGAAAAATGGGTCTGCTTTTTCCCCCAGAAACAGCGCCAATATTGTCCATGGACGTTCAAGTGGATGGGGCTGTGCTGTAATACCAGACACAGCCGTGGACAAAAGTGACGCTGTTTTTGGAAAGAAGAAGACCTTCTAATCACAGATAACAACTTTATCTATTTTAAACTCCTCACCAAGGTAAAGTCAAGACAGTTCTTTTTATTTACGCCACATGAGATAGTGCTGAGTACAGTCACACAATGAACACATTAAAGTAATTCAGGGCATTTAGTGTGTTCTTTGTTGAACTTGAAGTAAACACTTCTATAGACTTAGGTAGCTATAATTTACCCTGTGAATAGCCGTAATCTTTTACCTTTAGCTGCCGATTCTAATTGATATAACTACAAGCAGGGCGCATAAACAGCTTTACTTTGTAGCATGCAGACACAATCTACAGTAAAACAAGCTGCAATTACTGTTTCATTTAATGGATGCTTAATTATAAATGTTATGTAATGAGAGCACCTGTGTGAACGCTTGTTAAGTGCCGGATTCCCGTTGTGTCTGTAGTTGATCCAAGCTGGTAAAGGTGAAGCTATAAGAATTCGCTCCATCCTCCGATCCCTGGTGCCCACAGAAGATCTTGTCGGGATTATTAGCATCCCCTTAAAACTTCCTGCTTTTAACAAAGGTAAAGTCTCAAAAGGCCTAATATAATAGTATCTCAGTGTGTTCTGTCAACAGGCTAAATAATTGTCAAGTCCAAATTCAATAAGGCATCATTCACATGGACACTCTGTGTGACTGCCATATATTTTGTGCCCAGAACAGATCAGATCCAGTAGGACAAATGGGGAAAGATTTTCCTGCTTTCCTCGGACAGGATCTGATGGTTTAGATATAAAATATAAGGCATTCATACTCTCATGTGCTCATGTGAATTCAGCCTTAGAAAAACGTAGCAGATCTGAATTTGTCATTTAAAATTTTTGTTTTTTGATCTGTGTTAACTCACTGAGCCAGGAATACTTAGTAGGCTCAGTTGCAGTTCTATGGAAAACCAGTGAGTAAAAAATTACAAACACGCATCAACTGCATTTACACTCAGCACTGCTACATCTTTATGTAAGTGTCATTAAGCGACCAGTCACCTGTTATTAATACAGTTATCTCCTTGTGCCTCCAGAAAAAAAAATGAATGTACTGAATAATTGAAAATTAAATCAGCGATTGCATCATGATGGCACTTTGTCTACAATCCCAAAGATGCTCTTGCAGTAGGCAGCTTACATTCCTAAACACACATTTTTCAAGAAAAATAGATATTAAAACAACTTAAAGGGGTTTTCCATTCCCCAAAAATTGATGGCCCATCCTCAGGGTCAGGGTCATCGGTTGGGGACCGATTTCCTGCACCCCTGCCAATCAGCTGTTGTGAATGGGCCACAACACTCGTACGAGCACTGTTTCCCTTTCATTCCCTTTACTGCTCACACTGTGTATTGCCGACACACGTAGTGGCGGTTCACAGTATTACTGCTTTCTCATTGAATACGGACCCCGAGGATAGGCCATCAATTTGTTAGGACTGGAAAACCCCTTTAAAATTGCGCTGTTTCTTTCCCAGTCAAAGACTAGCAAAGATGAATCAGAAGCTTTATTGTAACTGAGGCCTACCAAACATGGGTTACTGTTCAAATTGGAAAAATTCATATACCTCCCAGTATGCAAATCTTTTACAGTTATTTATGCAGATTTTCTTTTTCTGCTTTATCATGATATATATATATATATATATGTGTGTGTTTATTTTGTCTAATATAGTTTTAGGTTATATTTGCATGCAGCAGATTTGTTTCAGAAATCTGTACATCACAAAACTTCACAAACTGACATGTGGCAAAGGTGGGATTCTATGACAGTGCCACGTTTAAAGTCACTGAGCTCTTCGGTACAACTTACACTCCTACCAATTTTTGTTGATGGAGATTGCATGGCTGTGTGCTTGTTTTTATGTGCCTGTTTGCAATAAGTGTGGCTGAATTATCTGAACTCAATAATTAGAAGTGTCCACATAGTATTGGCCATATAGTATGTATGTGTGCGCATATATATATATATATATATATATATATATATATAATACACTACCGTTCAAAAGTTTGGGGTCACCCAGACAATTTTGTGTTTTCCATGAAAACTCACACTTATATTTATCAAATGAGTTGCAAAATGACTAGAAAATATAGTCAAGATATTGACAAGGTTAGAAATAATGATTTTTATTTCAAATAATAATTTTCTTCTTCAAACTTTGCTTTCGTCAAAGAATGCTCCATTTGCAGAAATTACAGCATTGCAGACCTTTGGCATTCTAGCTGTTAATTTGCTGAGGTAATCGGGAGAAATTTCACCCCATGCTTCCAGAAGCCCCTCCCACAAGTTGGATTGGCTTGATAGGCACTTCTTGCGTACCATACGGTCAAGCTGCTCCCACAACAGCTCTATGGGGTTGAGATCTGGTGACTGCGCTGACCACTCCATTACAGATAGAATACCAGCTGCCTTCTTCTTCCCTAAATAGTTCTTGCATAATTTGGAGGTGTGCTTTGGGTCATTGTCCTGTTGTAGGATGAAATTGGCGCCAATCAAGCGCTGTCCACAGGGTATGGCATGGCATTGCAAAATGGAGTGATAGCCTTCCTTATTCAAAATCCCTTTTACCTTGTACAAATCTCCCACTTTACCAGCACCAAAGCAACCCCAGACCATCACATTACCTCCACCATGCTTGACAGATGGCGTCAGGCACTCTTCCAGCATCTTTTCAGTTGTTCTGCATCTCACAAATGTTCTCCTGTGTGATCCAAACACCTCAAACTTCGATTCGTCTGTCCATAACACTTCTTTCTAAGCTTCCTCTGTCCAATGTCTGTGTGCTTTTGCCCATATTAATCTTTTCCTTTTATTAGCCAGTCTCAGATATGGCTTTTTCTTTGCCACTCTGCCCTGAAGGCCAGCATCCCAGAGTCGCCTCTTCACTGTAGACGTTGACACTGGTATTTTGCGGGTACTATTTAATGAAGCTGCCAGTTGAGGACCTGTGAGGCGTCTATTTCTCAAACTAGAGACTCTAATGTACTTGTCTTGTTGCTCAGTTGTGCAGCGGAGCCTCCCACTTCTCTTTATACTCTGGTTAGAGCCTGTTTGTGCTGTCCTCTGAAGGGAGTTGTACACACCGTTGTAGGAAATCTTTAGTTTCTTGGCAATTTCTCGCATGGAATAGCCTTCATTTCTAAGAACAAGAATAGACTGTCGAGTTTCACATGAAAGCTCTCTTTTTCTAGCCATTTTGAGAGTTTAAGCTCAAAGGAAGGTCAGTTTTATATCTCCTCTAAACAGCAAAACGGTTTACAGCGGTGCTAACATAATTGCACAAGGGTTTTCAAGTGTTTTCTAATCATCCATTTTAGCCTTCTAACACAGTTAGCAAACACAATGTGTCAGGTCCGTATTTCAGGGTAGCTTCCTTCTCCCTGTTATTTCACACCGAATAACCACCTCTGTAATTTGAGAGCTGAAGGCATGCCTGGAAAGAAGTAAACCAGCCAGAGATGTTGGTACACAGCTTTCCTCAGATAGGACAGGAAGCGAACTGAACTTTATTTTAGAACAAAGAACACAGAGAAAGACACATGCCCCCTCCCTAGTGATGTGGGAGTGCCCAAGCCCCACCGGCTTCTCAGCTGCAAGTTCTTCTGTACACTCCTCTTGCATTCCAGGGGGCGGTGTGTTCCATAGGCATGTCCGACATGAACAAAGAACTTATTATATATCAGTATATTACACAAAGAACTGAAATGTATATACATATGTGTGAGGATAATATTTTTGCAAACAATATACATGGTAATGATCCCTGACAAATGTACCATTAGAACACTGGAGTGATGGTTGCTGGAAATGGGCCTCTATACACCTATGTAGATATTGCATTAAAAACCAGACGTTTGCAGCTAGAATAGTCATTTAGCACATTAACAATGTATAGAGTGTATTTCTGATTAATTTAATGTTATCTTCATTGAAAAAAAACTGTGCTTTTCTTGCAAAAATAAGGAAATTTCTAAGTGACCCTAAACTTTTGAACGGTAGTGTATATATATATATACACACACATACTATATGGCTAATGCTATGTGGACACTTCTAATTATTGAGTATGAAACAGCAGTACAGAGCAGCAGAGTAAAAGCTGGTTTGTAATTCCTTTTTTTCAGATGGCACAGTATTTGAACCTGACATGGCAGCCAGCTTCTGTCCTGATCACAAGGCCCCCATGGTGCTTTTCCTGGACCGTGTCTATGGCATTAAGGACCAAAGCGTTCTCCTTCATTTACTGGAGGTGGCCTTCTTACCTGATCTTAGAGCATCAGCATCTCTTGACACAGTAAGCTGTTGAAGTTTCTCTTACAGTGGGCTCCATTAAATAATTGAGAAGAGCAACCACTCGATCATTTCTGCACAAGTAGTCTATTGTTATTCAGCACTATCATTGTGAGATAATATATCATATACAGTAACGCAATTTACAGAAAATAGTGAGAAGCAGAATTCTACTTATGAGTCAGCAGGGGGAGCTAGAATTCCCATTATAAATTTCTTAAGTCTAGAGAATTACGTTAAGGAAAATATTATACGTATTAATAAACATTCAATAACCATTACTAACTGCAACTAAAGGCTATATACACCTTTAAACTATTTATTTATATATAATATATATAACAATGTTTCAGGTGATTTTAAGCAACTTTTAAACAGTTTTTATTTTTTTTAAATTTTACTTTTTGAGATACAGCTTCTATGTATCCTATATACATAGAACCTTTATCTTTCTGGCCGATTCTGTCAGGGAATCTACTTTAATGGCAAGATACATACTGTAGAATCTGTATCTCAAAAGTAATTTATTTTTTTTTTCAAATAAAAAAATATTTAAAAGTTGCTTAAAATCACCTGAAATATTGTTTTATAAAAAACAAAAAGTTCATAGGTGTGCAAAGCCTTCAAGATTCATTATTCCACAGAGATTATATGAGCATAATGTAACAGTTTTACAATTTACACCTACATAAACACTACTACTACTACTACCATTAATTGAACGTGTATCTTCCCTAGTTTTTCTATTTTAATGTACTACCATAAATAAATGTCTGTATGTAATGATGGAATTCGTTTTCCTGCTGAACAGTCCTTTATGGCCATTATTATTTTTAACAATTTTTTGGGTGGGGATTGATTTATCTGTCTCTATGTATTTTATTGTGGTTATTTCACCTTAGCCCACATTATCTATGTTGCGGTTACTGTATACATGAATACTTCCTCTAAACAAGTTGCCTCTTCTTCCCAGGCTTCCCTGAGTGTCACAGAGATGGCTCTTGCCTTGAATCGATATATTTGCTCAGCAGTACTCCCATTGCTCACTCGCTGTGCTCCCCTCTTTTCGGGCACTGAGCACTATGCAGCACTCATTGATTCCACCCTGCATACAATATACAGGCTGTCCAAGGGGCGCTCTCTAACCAAAGCTCAGAGAGACACAATTGAAGAATGCCTGCTTTCAATATGCCAGTAAGATTTAAATTTATTGTCATTTTGTTACTGTGCTTCTAACACATCTCAACACATCACATTCTCAACACATCACAATTAGGTCATATGGGTATAGGCATACAATAACAATTTTCAAGTTCCAAACATAAAGAATGCATTCGGAAAGTCTTCAGACCCTTTCACTTTTTTCACATTTTATGTTGAGGACATGATCAGTCTTCACTCAATACCCCATAATGACAAAGTGAAAACAGAATTTTAGAAACTTCAGCAAATTTATTGAAAAGGAAATACTAAATAATTGCATTGACATAAATACGCAGACCCTTTGCTATGACACTTGAAATTTAGCTCTGGGGACCTCCCATTTCTCTAGATCATCTTTTAAATGTTTCTAAACCTTCATTGGAATCCACCTGTGGTAAGTTCATTTGATTGGACATGATTTGGAAAGACGCACCCCTGTCTATGTAAGGTCTCTCAGCTGACAATGTGTATCAGAGCAAAGACCAAGCCATGAGGAGGAAAGAACTGAGACAGGATTGTGTGGAGGCACAGATCTGGAGAAGGGTACAAGATTTTTTTTGCTGCACTGAAAGTTCCCAAGAGCACAGTGGCCTCCATAATTCTTAAATGGAAGAAGTTTAGAACAACCAGGACTCTTCTTAGAGCTGGCCACCTCGCCAAACTAAGTAATCAGGAGAGAAGGGCCTTGGTAAGAGAGGTGACCAAGAACCCAATGGTCACTCTGGCTGAGCTCTAAAGATCCTGTGTGCAGATGGGAGAAAGTTCCAGAAGGTCAACCATCACTGCAGCACTCCACGAATGAGGGCTTTATGGCAGAGTAGCCGGAAAGTAGCCTCTCCTTAGTAAAATACTAATGAAAGCCGTCTGGAGTTTGCAAAAAAAAGCACCTAAAGGATTCTCAGACTGAGAAACAAGATTCTGTGATCTGGTGAAGCCAAGATTGAACTTTTTGGCCTTAGTTCTAAGTGTCATGTCTAGAGAAAACCATGTACTGCTCACCGCCTGCCCAATACCATCCCTACCGTGAAGCATGGTGTTGGCAGCATCATGCTGTGGGGTCGTTTTTCAGAGGCTGGGACAGGGAGACTAGTCTAGTCAGGGTTGAGTTAAAGAGGGATGGAGCAAAGTACAGAGATATTTAAAAAAAAAACCTGATCCAGAGTGCTCTGGACCTCAGACTGTGCCGAAGCTTCACCTTCCAACAAGACAATGACCTTAAGCACACAGCCAAGACAACACAGGAGTGACTTAGGGACAACTCTGTGAATGTGCTTGAGTGGTCCAGCCAGAGCTATGATTTGAACCCAATTGAACATTTCTGGAGAGACCTGAAAATGGCTGTCCACCGACGGTCCCCATCCAACCTGACAGAGCTTGAGAGGATCTGCAGAGAAGAATGGCAGAAAATCTCCAAATCCAGGTGTGCAAACCTTGTGGCATCATATCCAGGAAGACTGGAGGCGGTTATCACTGCCAATGGGGCTTCAACCAAGTACGGAGTGAAGGGTCTGAATACTTATGTCAATGCAATATTTTAGTTTTTCCATTTCAATAAATTAGCAAAGATTACTAACATTCTATTTTCACTTTGTGATTATGGGGCATTGAGTGCAGAATGAGGGGGAAAAACGTGAATTTTTTTTCTATTTTAGCACAGGGCCTCAACAAAATGTGAAAAAAGTGAAAGGGTCTGAAGACTTTCCTTATGCACTGTACCATACAAATGCATATAAATATTTGGATCTGTTTGACTTCCATATTTGAATGAGTTAAAAACCCACCACAATTATCATAGAAGAAAGTAAACTCTGGCAGCAGGCGGGCTGATATCCGAATAAATATTCACATTTATTAATGCATATTAACCAGTTATGGATCACATGCTGTAAATGTAGCTTGCACGGTCCTGGCCTTCAAAACGCCTTAGGGCAGTTAAATGGCCAGATGCTCAAAATTGCTAAACTTCTTTCCAAACTCCCACACAATAGCATCACTGATGCAGGTATGCATGCAAACATGAGTAGCGGTAGATGTCAGGGCTGCGTCTGTTGTTGCCATGGAGATAGTTGTCTTACGTGTGTTTTTTATGTACTGCATTATATATAGGTAAAGTGGAATATTCTATAATGTGATCCACTTAAGTACAAAAGGGCAAGGTCTAGTTATTAAACCTGCATAGTAGGAATGTGTAATTATCAGATATGTATATTTTTCTATAAACTATAAAGAGCTTTCTGGACACCTGGCTTCCTGCCAGTATGAGGATTAACAAGTACAGAGGTAATGATAGTATTAAAGAAGTATTACATGTTGTCATCTCAATCTCACAAATCTTTGCCTTGTTTCTGCAGTCATATGCGGCCTTCCATGCTTCAGCAGCTCCTACGACGTCTGGTTTTTGATGTCCCATTGCTCAGTGAATACTGTAAAATGCCTCTGAAGGTAGCTGATAAGCATATTTTATAATCCCTTATTAACATAATGGGTTTTATTACTGTACATTGTTTGCTTATATAGAATATTTGTATATAGAATAGAGGGACATGTGTATGACGGGAGAACAGCATGTCACAGGTAGTTTTTTTTAGATGTTTAGTGCTAACTTATTCTCACGGGTCAGATTTCCTGTGGAAAACTCTGCAGCAAATCTCACCCAGGAAATCCCAGCCGAAAGGCTGCACCAAATTGTATTTGATTTGGTGCAGATTTTTGGCCGGATTTGCAGCTGCAGGGAAGAAATTAGTATATGAGTAGAGGAAAAAACAAAACATACCCACCTCCATTTGGTCTGTGTTTACCCGGTCTCCTGGGATGATGTTGCGTCCCATGTGATCACTGCATCCTGTGATTGGCTGCAGCGGTCACATGGGTTTAAATGTCATCCCCCTGGCAGTACTGAGATCTGATGGGGAGCAGTTGGGCATTGCTATGGGAGGTGAGTGTGGCCTTTTTTTTATTATTATTATTTTAAACTGGAAATGGGGCTTTTTTCTTTTCTTACTTGTGAATTTTGCTGCAAATTTGTACCTTTCCCGCAGCAAAAAAGGCAACAGTTAGTGTATGTTGCAGATTTTTACTCCCCATTGAACTCAATGTGGAAAGTTCGCAACAGACACGCAACCATTCCGCAGCATAAACTGATATGCTGCAGATTGAATATTCTGCCCTGCGGGTCAATTTCTGCATAGCAACTTTCCGCAGCTGGTGGATGAGATTTGTTAAATCTTATCCACTTTGCTGCTACTGTAATATGCTGCAGATTTTCCAGCCACAAATATGGACTGAAAATCTGCAGCAATTTCTGCTGCATAGTGCCAGACACAGAGCCCCAATTATATTTTCAGTCTCATTCAGACACCTCATAACAAGTCTTTTTTTTTTTTCCCCAAAAAACAGCACCACTCTTGTCCAGGGAATGTATCTGGTATTTACCTGAATGGTAATGTGCTGCAATACCAGGCACAGCCCATGGACAAGAGTGGCACTGTTTTTAAGGGGGGGGGGGCAGACTCTTTTTTTTTTTTTTTTTTTATCCTGGTTAAATCTTTTAATGTTCTGTTAATATTTACAGAGAGGGTGGCACTCTCTCACACTAGTCCATTTGAGCGGAAACTAGGATGGAGTCTGGTGTCAGATTCACTGGACATTTTGAAGGGATTCTTAACTTTTCCTTTCAGATTTCATGTCCATTATTTTGAAAAATAGGATATTCTGTATAGCGAAGATTTATATTTTCCTACCTTCCTAGTCATATATCCAGCAGAAATTCAAAGAGATACTACCTTGATTTCCACATTCAAAGTCAGTGTTTTCAAGTGTGTACTGTATAATGCAAATTGATCCCTTTAAAGGTCTGATGGATTTTTCATGTTTTTTACATTAAGCAGAGGCTGTGACTTATGCCAGCAGTTGCATCCTTCACCCATAGACTAATATGGCATCCTTTTAACGTATACATGAAACGTATTCATGAAAAGCTCATAATCTATATGTTAAAGAGAACCTTTCACCTGCCCATACATGTGCAGCTGAGTGCAGCATGCAATAGGCAGGGCTGCACAAACCCTGTGGCACTTTAAAAAATGTTCCTATCCTCCTCTGCTACTTATATATCAGCGCCGTTATATTTGGCGCCCGATATTTAAATCACCCCTTGAACTGTCAATGGGGCGTGTAATTGTCAAGGGGGCGTGTAACATGACTGTGACACTGTCCAATCAGCTGCGGATAGTGTCACAGCAAGAGCTGGAGAGAGAAGAGCATGTGCGCACACACTCTCACTCTTCAGCTCTCCGCAGACAAGGACGACAAGATTGTGTGATCTCTCACGAGAGCTGAAGAGGGATGGAGAGCGTGCGCGCACAGCTCCGATGCCGCTGCCGAAGATACTCCCGCGGCCATGGAACAGAAGAAGAATTCACATCCTTCTTCATCTCTTCTGTTCCAAGGCGGCGGTGGAGCTGCGCGTGCACGCGTGCGCAAACACTCTCACTCTCCAGCTCTTGCGGTGACGCGTCCATCGCTGATTGGACAGTGTCACAGAGATGTTTCACGCGCCCTTGCCACTTACACGCTCCATTGACAGTTCAGGGGGTTATTTCAATATCGGGCGCCAAATATAACGGCACCGATATCAAAATAACGGTGAAAGATAGGATTTTTTTTTATAGGGAGACAGGGTTTGTACAGCATTGACTATTACATGCTGCACATGTAGGGCAGGTGAATGGTTCTCTTTAAACGAAAGCCTGTGACATACAGTAGCATTCATTACCCATAGGCTCCCATGTTGAAAAAAAAAGAATAGAATTATACCACGAGGTACACGTTTTTTACAGGATTCCTTCGTATGGAATAGTGTAATCTACCATACTTTTTTTGTCCTCTTTTAGCATCCATCAGGCTAATGAAACCCTATGAACACGTTTAGCGTGTGTGCACCAGGACCTTCCCTGGCGTAGACGCTAAAACATACATCACAAACATGATGTGCACAGGGCCTTACTTGTGCTATGCCCATTGCTTTTCGCCTCATTTAGTTTGGTGTGTTAAATTTCAATCTGCTTTAGATGGATAGATAAAATGTCAAATGGCACTTTAATATTATGGATGGTCTAGTTGAATAGTCAGAAACCTGCTGGAAGTGCAAATATCTTTTGCAGGTTGCAGTAGTACTATCAGTGCTCTGTTACTAAATGTTGCCTGCCGTCAGTAAGTTTATGGATGTACTACAAAGTGTGATGTTTTCTGCAAACACCTGGTAAATGTATACAATATATAAAGTCAATCAGCTACAATAATAATATTATCGAGTACCTTCAGTCATATCGCCAAACACATTTTACTTTTATAGCAAATGGCAATCATATTGTTCTACAGTGTTTCCTTGTAAGGTGCAGAACTTGTAATATAAAAGCATTAAATCTGCTGAACGCAGGAGCAGCAGTTCTCAGTTTATTGCATTACTTTATTTTCTTTATTATCTACTCAATAAATGATATGAATGACAGGTACCTCAAGCTTCATGATCAAAAGCCATATAAGTTATGCCAAAGAACATATTGCCAAGGAAAAAAAGAGTCTAATAAGGAAATCTCAATATTCTCTCAGGCCTTAGTTGTACCCACTAAGTAAAGTCATGGTATACCAATATTTTTACAGTTAAATCAGAGTATATTTTCCTATATTTTCTTATATTTACCAAGTGCCTTGTATTAGTCAAAGGGAAATTACCCTTTGTTAGGCTATGTTCACCGCAAGTTTTTTGCTGTATTCTTTGGGAAAAAGTTCCTGTCGTACAAGTTAAGCAGTATCTGTATCATTCTAACTAGTATTAGCACGATACTAACAGTGGCATCCATCACCGTAGACTTTAATGGCATCGTTCAAATGGATATGTCATGAACTGCGGTCATGACAGTTTATGACGTTTCCTTTAGACAGATACCATTATCGTTTTTGAGTAATGGATGCCACTATTAGGCCTCCATTTAAAAGGGTTTTACTACAAAAGACATTTAACACATGTCCACAGGATATGTGTTATATGTGATAAATGTATGATCACTGGCGTCCCAGCACTGGGACACCACTGTCCACTAGAACTAAGGTCCTTACTCCCGTTCCTTCGCATTGCACGATCACAGTGTGGAGTATTTTGAACAGAGCGGTGGTCTCACATGTGTACTACTGCTCCATTCAAAGTCTTTGGGAATGACGGAAACAGACAAGTGCTATACTTGCCTGTCTCCACCGGCCCAATAGACATTGAGTGGAACGGAATTGCACATGCACGACCCCCACTCCATTCACAATCCTCCTCACTGTGATCGTGCAGTGAGGAGGAATGGGGGTCGGGAACCCCATTCTAGAGATCGGTCGGAGTCCCAGTGGTGAGGCCCCCAGCGATCATACATTTATCACCTATCCTGTGGATAGGCGATAAATGTCCTTCGTGGGGAAACCCCTTTAACGGATCCATCACCCAAAGACTATAATGGTATTTGTTTAATAGATACACAATAAAAGGCTATTGGAAAGTCCATGACATATCTGTTAAATGGATGCCTGTAGTGCATGCCATATAAGCTTATGGCATACAGTAAACGCAGTATACCTTTTTTTTTTTACAGGAGCTGGTGGGATGGAATAGGGTAGTCTACTACATTATTCAATTATTTTTTTTCCTGCAGTATACTAATGTATACCGGCCAGACAGTTGCCAAAAGGACACTTTTTTGCCCTCTGTCTGACAATAGAGCCCTATAGATGCATTTAATTAGTACGCTGGAAGCTTTTCCGACGTACATGCTTAATGTAGTCTGTTGTGAACAGGGCCTTAGCTGCACTAAATCACTCTCCAATATATCACAATGGACAACAGATTAAGCCACTGATCCACCAATAACAGGACACTAAAGCCAAATATGTCATGGGGTTTTTGTGGCACCGCAAACTATCCCAAATAGGCAGCATTCAGTGGTGCGGGGGTGTCTATGGGCAGTGATGTAACCTTTTTTTTTTTCGTTTAATGCCTGATTCACATCACCTTTTTACCCTTCGTTTAGCGTTTATGTCAGCAAAACCCCCATAATACTGTACTTAAAGTTTTAATGCAGTCCTATGGTACATCATAGATAATACTTTGTGATATCTTGGTTGAACTTGATGGACATGTGTCTTTTTTCAGCCGTACTAACTATGTAACTATGATATCCCAGCACAATAGCACATTATGCAAAATAACAGTTTCAGCTTTGCTACATCTGTACATATTTTATATAAACAAGAGAAAAAGGAGTCAAAGATATCAAATATTGAAAAAATAGAAAATCTTTATTAATAATCAAACATGAGAATCTAAAACACATCAATTACTGGGTCAAAAAAGATGTACACTAAATAAAAATGACGTACAGACAAATTGCGGCATGAAAAGTCACTGATTTATTTGTACCCCAAATCAGGGATATATCCATATAGGTAAATGTATGTCAGGACAGAGGAAAGGAAAAGAGTTGAGGAGCTTAAGTAAGGGCTTACACCTAGTGAACATAGCCAGTTAACAACTATATATAGGACCTGACAGAACCAAAAAAATGTTCTTACCCATGTTAGCGTGGTAGTGTGACCCAGCGGATAAAGTGATGCCCCGACGCGCGTTTCGCGTGTAGCTTTTTCAAGGGGTCCCACAAACTATCCCAAATAAGCAGCATTCAGTGGTGCGGGGGTGTCTATGGGCAGTGATGTAACCTTTTTTTTTCGTATAAGGCCTGATTCACATCACGTTTTTACCCTTCGTTTAGCGTTTATGTCAGCAAAACCCCCATAATACTGTACTTAAAGTTTAAATGCAGTCCTATGGTACATCATAGATAATACTTTGTGATATCCCAGCACAATAGCACATTATGCAAAATAACAGTTTCAGCTTTGCTACATCTGTACATATTTTAAATACTATTATTTGTACAAAAGTTGTAGTGGATATATTTGAATTGAAGTATGTTGTATTGCCAATGTATGTTGCTATTTTTTGGTTGCCATGCACCCAGTGTAACTGTTTTCTGCATACTACACCTGAATTATATATTGTAGTTTGGAAAACAAAAAACAAAAAAGATTCTTCTTTGTAATCTGCTTTACAGTATGTTGCACCGTTTCAGATGTATTTTCTAAACTTATTTTTAAAGTCTACAGCTGTTAATTTGCTGAACCCTCAAAAAACAATAACACAGTAAATGAATGTAAAACACTGATCTAGTACTGTACAGTTCGTAAACTGTAGATATTAAGGAAGTAAAATAACTCCAAGCATCGTGTTTTGTGACTTTTTCTTTACTTTTGCAGCTCCTGACAAATCACTATGAGCTGAGCTGGAAATATTACTGCCTCCCTTCTGGATGGGGGAGCTTCGGTTTGGCCTCAGAGGAGGAATTGCACTTGACAGAGAAGTTGTTTTGGGGGATTTTTGACTCCCTTTCTCATAAGGTATTTCCACTCTCTGATATACTGTGTAGCATTTTCTACAGTGGATTTGTATGTGACTGTCACATTCGGTTGCTGTTTGTCAGCTCAGGATATAGCTATTTTTCGGGAATTGGACATGTATTAAAATTGCAGCCAACGATTTTCATTAAATTCACTGAAGCCAAACAGAATACAAAAAGATTATTTTTTAATATTTGAGGCATTAAGGCTTAAATTGCTAGTGAGGATAATAAAACACACACAGCACAGAGAAGCTTCTCTATCCTGAAGGCTGCACTAAACAAAATATCGCGTAAACAGTATAAAAAATGGGTAGGTCATGTATAGCTGTCATATAAATTTCCAATTGAGGCCATTTCATTACATTAATATCTGCATTGTAAGCCGTTCTTGCTGTCTAATCCATTTTTTCTTGAATTGCCTTCTGCGAACTGATAAACTTTAACCACATTCTTTAAGATCGTGGTCCATGAAACCATTCGCATAATGACATTGAAAAGATTTGAAATGCGCATGAAATATGTAAATTTAACAAAGTCCTATCACAGATGAGTCATCCATGTGTGGCATATTCATGACAAGATGTGACAGGTGTTGAGAAGAACTGTGTGGTGGAGTGACAAAGTGACAGACATTCTGATGGTAGATTAGAAATAACATGAACCCGACGTGATCAAGACGCTGTGCTCCAATGATAACTATGTAAATGAAACGGTTAATATTTAATTCTCTAAGTTTTATTGCTGAGATCCTGCTCAGAGACATATTTACTGGCACTGTGCTGGCCTCCCAAGAATTCTCTGGCATGGGTCGCTGACAGGAGATAATGAAATCATTATTCTCAGTGCTCGGTTATTTCAAGAAAAAAAACAACAGTTTGCTCTGTTGAGCCAGCCATGATCCCTTGGAATCAGTGAACAAGGTTTGGTTGGATACAGAGAGTCGGAGAATGTCTTGAGGCAAAAGATTAGGATAAATTGCTGCTGTAATACCAGAATTTGTACAGCTCCTAAAATGAGATTGATGCTTCCCTTAGAGGAGCACATGGAAATTTGTGTAATTGGACTGTATTGGCGGCATGCTTTCTTAGTTTGTTTTGTGTGTATAAGAGCATGGAGATCTGTGTCTAAACCAGCTTTTACATTAATATTTTAAATAAGGACTAACGTGTAAACTGACCGTAAACAAACTACTAATTTAATTGTAATTATATTACATAGTTACATAGGTTGAAAGTGATGAGCCTGTCTTTTTTTTTTACATTTCTCAATCAATTACACATAATTTCTTGCTAGATTAGTTCTAGCCCTCAATTCCATTTATCACTAGATAATCGTCTAGCCCCTTTTTTTAAATGCTGACTTAGTATCTGTCAATATTAATCTTGGGATAGGAAATTCCATAGTTTGACTACTGTAACTGCAAAGAACCCTTTCCTATATTGATGTCTGAAATGCCTTTATTCCTACACAAAATAAATGTCCCCTGGTCCTTTGTATAGTCCTTGAAAAAAATTAATGATATGCTAGTTCTATGTATTGACCACACACAGAGGCGTAGCTAGGTTCTCCAGCACCTGGGGCAAAGATTCAGTTTGGCGCCCCCCCCCCCCCCACCAACCTCTTTCCCGACATCTCCTTCCCCCTCGCCGTGTTTGTTTTCTCTACCAATCGACGTGTCATTTATTTTTATGAAACGCGAGCATAAAAACATTTGTACATTTTACAAGCAATATGGTTCTATACACAACACCAGAACCAAGCTCAATACATATATACAGCACCAGCACAAATACAGCTCAATTTAGTGCAACCCTTGCCGTATAGGTGTGTACGGCGTAAATCTACAGCTCCCAGCATGGCCCGAACAATGATAAGGATATGCTGGGAGATGCCGTTTCACAAAAAATAAATCCTATCATAATCATACCACCCATCATCTCGCTGCAGATCATACAGTGACTACAGTGCTGATTAGAGGCAGAATAAACATTTACATTAAGTGACTCACCGGTGACGTCTCAGATTCTAGTTCTTTTTCTCCATCCGGTCCAGACCTCTATGGTGGCTTCTCCCAGTCACAGCCCATTTCTGCAGTTTGCCGCTCACATGTCTTCAGCTTCTCACTTTTCCAACATTTCTTCACCTATAAATAAAGATAAAGTTCTCATACCACACACTACGCCCCTAAATATAATAGCGCCATACACTGCACCTCTAATTATAATAGCACAATACACCGTGTCACACACACACACACACACACACACACACACACACAGACACTGTGCCCCCTGTAGATAGTGCCTGCCATAGAGCCCCTGTAGATAGTGCCCCTATATAGACCACCCCTGTATATAGTGTCCCACAAATAACTCCCCCTATAGTGCTCTACAGATAGCCCACCCCTGTATATAGCCCCCTGTAGATATAGCCCACCCCTGTATATAGTACTCTACAGATAGCCCAACCATGTATGTAGCCCCCCTGTAGATATAGCCCACCCCTGTATATAGTGCTCCACATATAGTCCACCCCTGTATATATTGTTTCACAGATAGCCCACCCCTGTATATAGCCCCCCTTGTACATATAGTCCACCCCTGTATATAGTGCTTATCTAGATAGTCCATCCCTGTATATAGTGCTCCACAGATGGCCCACCCTTGTATATAGTATATACAGGGGTGGGCTATCTGTGGAGCACTATATACAGGGGTGGACTATATGTACAAGGGGGCTATATACAGGGGTGGGCTTTCTGTGGACCACTATAGGGGAAGCTATTTGTGGGATACTATATACAGGGGTGGGCTATATCTACAGGGGGACTATATACAGGGGTGGGCTATATCTACAGGGGGACTATATCTACAGGGGGACCATATCTACAGGGGGACCATATCTACAGGGCTGGGCTATATACAGGGGTGGGCTATATCTAGAGGGCTGGGCTATACACAGGGGTGGGCTATATCTACAGGGGTGGGCTCTATCTACAGGGGTGGGTTATATCTACAGGGGTGGGTTATATCTACAGGGGTGGGCTATATCTACTGGGGTGGGCTATATCTACAGGGGGGGCTATATCTACAGGGGTGGGCTATATCTACAGGGGTGGGCTATATCTATAGGGGTGGGCTATATATACAGGGCTGGGCTATATACAGGGGTGGGCTATATCTACAGGGGTGGGCCATATCTACAGGGGTGGGCCATATCTACAGTGGTGGGCTATATCTACAGGGGTGGGCTATATCTACAGGGGTGGGCTATACCTACAGGGGTGGGCTATACCTACAGGGGTGGGCTATATCTACAGGGGTGGGCTATATCTACAGGGGTGGGCTATATCTACAGGGGTGGGCTATATCTAGAGGGGTGGGCTATATCTAGAGGGGTGGGCTATATCTAGAGGGGTGGGCTATATCTAGAGGGGTGGGCTATATCTAGAGGGGTGGGCTATATCTACAGGGGTGGGCTATATCTACAGGGGTGGGCTATATCTACAGGGGTGGGCTATATCTACAGGGGGATATTTACTATATAGCCCCCCTGTAGCTATAGCCCACCCCTGTATATGGTGCTCCATAGATAGCACACCCCAGTATATAGCCCCCTGTAGATATAGTCCCCCTGTATATAGCCCACCCCCTGTAGATATAGTCCACCTGTATATAGCCCACCCCCTGTAGATATGGTCCCCCTGTAGATAGCCCACCCCAGTATATAGCCCCCCTGTAAATATAGTCCCCCTGTATATAGCTCACCCCCTGTAGATATAGTCCACCTGTATATAGCCCACCCTTTGTAGATATGGTCCCCCTGTAGATAGCCCACCCCAGTATATAGCCCCCCTGTAGATATATTCCACCTGTATATAGCCCACCCCCTGTAGATATGGTCCCCCTGTAGATAGCCCACCCCAGTATATAGACCCCTGTAGATATAGTCCCCCTGTATATAGCCCACCCCCTGTAGATATAGCCCCCCTGTAGATATAGTCCCCCGCAGATACAGACACACACGTCTATTACAGTTAAAAAAAAATAATAATTCAAACTCACCTTATTCCCGCTCCCACGCTGTCCGGCAGCCATGGAGACCTGCTCTCTTCTGCGCAGGTCTCCAGGGGGTTGAACACAGCGTCTATGAAAGGCGCTGATTGGCTGGGCAGGATGACTTTCCCTGTCAGTCAGTCAGCGTCTTTCATCGACGGAAGCTTCACTGGTACAAAAGGTACCAGTTGCTTCATTCGTGGAAAGGCGCTGAAGTGCCCGGTCATTCATTGCTTCTAATTGTACCTGTGTCCTTTCGACACAGGTACAATTATAGTGCAGGAGGAGGTGGCGCTGGCGCCCCCCTCGGAGCTGCGCCCGGGGCACGTGCCCCGCCTGCCCCCCCCCTAGCTACACCCCTGACCACACATATATTTATACATGTTAATAAGATCACCTCTAAGGCGTCTTTTTTTCAAAGCAGAACAAACCCGATTCGTTTAGTCTTTCATTATAAAAGGGACCTCCATTCCCATTTAATAATCTAGTCGCCTGCCTTTGAAAAAATTCAAGATGTGGCCTTAAAAAGGGATTTATAGAGGGTTAATATTAAATTTAAATCACCGGTTTTTATCTCTATTTTTTATATTATATTACTTTACATTAAAGGGATTGGCCCATAAAGAACCCCTTCACTTCATAATGCTGCCTCCCCCAGTGTCCACTACTGTAACTCCAGCATTTCCCTGGAGGTGGCTGCTTTTCAAGTGAATGACCAGCCATGTAATGCATGGATGGGCCATGTCTAACAGAGTGGGAGCTTACTTAGAGGTTCTCCAATCAGGCTCATAGAGGGGGATCCTGAGCAGGAGACCCCTCTCTATGCTCTAATAGGGAATGTGGGACAATCCATTCAAAGTAATTTGTATTCCAGTAACAACATTTTAATATTTTTTTATTGTTTTTTGTAGATTTAAAATTCTCTTTTTACTACGTTTTACGTTCACAATTTAATTTATTAAAGGGGAAATGTGAATCGAACATGGAGTTTACAGTAAAACTTGGAGCACAATTTCCGTTAATTACAACATCGGTCTCAAACCTGTGGCTTTCCAGCTTTGCGAATCTACAATTTCCATAATGTTCTGATAGTCGTAAGAACTGAAGAGCCACAGGTTGGAGAGCACTGACTTACAATAACCTTTTTCTGTGGACATATGACAAGAACCTTTCTCTTATTGTTGAGATTTATTTTGCATAAAAAAATATCTCCCAGTATTTAAAATATTTTCCCTGTTCTTCCAAAGTCTTTTGCACAAATGTAAAATGTATCAGTGGTTAGGAAGGGAAGTAGCTTAAAGGGCCATCTCAGACATTTATGGCACATGCATACAAATACCATAAATGTCTGATAGATGTGAGTCCCAGCTCTAAGACTAACACCTATTTGATATCGGGGGTCCCCGACCCAGTCCCTGTCTAGTGAAATGGCCGGGGTACATGACCCAGTACCTGCCTAGTGAGATTGCCGCTGGCTGCCGTATCCAGATAGAGACTCGGTGACAAGATGGCCAGGTTTACAGAAACAGCTGAGCTGTTTCCGCAACTTCCATTGAAGTAAATTGGAGCTACAGAAGCAGCGTAGTACAGCGATCTATTTTCCAAGTACCGTAAAGTTTCCATAACTCCAGTTCACTTCTATGGGAATTCCGAAAACAGCATAGCTCAGGGAGCTCAGTTGTTTCTTGAACCATGACCATCTCTGCACAGATGCCTCACCTGGATGTGGCGGTTAACAGCCATCTTGCCAGGCATGGACGGGTTCTGGGGATCCCTGATCTTGAGATAGGTGCAGGTCCCAGAACTGGGACTTGCATCTATCAGACCTATGAATATCCTATGGATATGCCATAAATATCTGAGATGGGAATACCCCTTTAAATGCATGAAAAAGAGACGTTTTTCTTCCAGCAGTCATGAAGTCTTTCGTCTCAATTTATTAAACACTGCATTCTTGTATATTGAACGTTGATAAATCTGAAACAATAAAATGTTGAGTTCAATGGTGCATGAATTTGCAGTGGGTTGTTTGAGCCTAGAAATGCAATCTATGTGGTCTTGTTCTTTTACTAAATGTCTTTTCCAGTTGCTGCTGTGTCCTGGCTGTGTTGCTGTCACTAACAATTTTGCATGTTTTTCTGTGGGACTTTCCAACCAGTTCCTATCTCTCCTGCAGAAGTATGAAGCTGAGCTCTTCAAAATGTCCATGCCATGTCTCAGTGCAATAGCTGGTGCTTTGCCTCCTGATTATGTTGACACAAGAATTAAAGCAACTCCTGAGAAGCAGATGTCAGTAGATGCTGAAGGAAATTTTGACCCAAAGCCCATGAATACAGCTAAGTAAGTTTTGTTAGCGCTAAATGTAACGCATTCGATGGAGAAGATGTCTGAAGAACTCTGAACTGTAAGACAAATGGGATAACCATGTGGTCCACACCTACCTCTCTTGCAGCAAAAAAGCCAACTCACAACTGAAATCAAGAAACAGACACTATGTGGCAGATATACTAATACTGCCTAAGATTTGTGGAGTACAAACTTAGACAAGGTAGTGAGAAGATGCCCCAAATTTATCATAGTGGTGCATGCTGTATGGCAAATTTGGTGCATCTTACTAGACATGTTAGGCTCTGTTCCCATCTGGGTCTCAGCGTGCTGCGCTATGTTATTCAACAAACAGCGAACATCCAGACGGAAACCCAACAGAACCCATTAAAAGTCAATGGGTTCCAACAGGTGCGATTGGTCTCCATCATGCGATTGGTTTGGTGGCTCAGTTTTTTTGTTGTTTTTCCTTTGGTAATGGAGCAGAACGGAAAGTCCTGACTCCAATGTGTACAGAGCTTTAGACACTTTTCTCTTCCTTATACTACCATTTGGTTGGCTTATTTTTCGACAGTTTTTGCGCTACAATTTTGGTGCATGGCGGTGCATTTAAGCCACGCCCCTTGCAGCGCGCAGTGCAAAAATTGTCTAAAACTGTTGACAAATCTGTCGCATAGCATGTGCACTAGAATTCTGGCACATCTTGAATAGTAAATCGTGTCCTATGTTTTTGGATAAGTATGGTTGGCCCCAGCTTTATTTGTAAGGAGAACTTTACCTGATATGTTATTTCTTATGTCAATTAAACAGTCCATACTTGATATTATCCTGAATATTGAGCCACTGTGTTCATGATGGGCACGTCAGGAGCCTTCTGATAATAACATACAGCGCTCTGGAGAATTTCAGATTACCCATGTTTTCACCTCCGAAGTCTTTCTGGAAAAGATTTACGCAGCACCTGATCATATCCCCAT
This sequence comes from Rhinoderma darwinii, assembly GCF_050947455.1. NCBI lineage: Eukaryota > Metazoa > Chordata > Amphibia > Anura > Rhinodermatidae > Rhinoderma > Rhinoderma darwinii. The sequence goes on from NC_134698.1 coordinate 50,735,640, forward strand.
ATTTTGGTTGGACATGTTGAGGTCCACCACGTTCTTGACAGGATCCTTCCTTCCTTCCTTTGTTCCCATACCATGTCTATAGTTTTTTTTTCTCTCTAAAGGTATCACATCTTAACGCAGATTTGGTCGTCCTTATCTGCATGGTCGTTGCAGAGACCGCCTCCTGTTACCAAGGGCTCTGCCAGTGTGCTACAGTTGACCGGCCTTTTGCACTCCATATTTTGCATCTACTGGACATATTTTTTGAGACCTGTACTTCTAAACCCTTTCTCTTCCATTTTTAGGAACATCAATACAGTAACTTCTCTATTCTATCTTCTTTTTCCAGATACATGTACAAGTGCTTGCTTATGTCCTTGCGATGTTTCTCAGTTTTAATGTTATATTTTGTTTTCTTGTGCATCAAAAAATGAAAAACCTTTGAATTTAAAATATAGAATTAATGCTCATTGCTACTACGGAATACATTATTTTGATGGGAGGTTAATTTGCTCCTGCAGACTGCCAAATTGGTTTATGGCATAAAAAAAATTAGGAACCATTTATGTAAGTGCTATGCTATAGTTTATGACAGATCTACAGGTTTTTTCTGTGCAGAATCTCAAATTTCTACTCATGCATTATGTTGGCAGATATTTTATGCATGCACATTATTTGTGCAAAGTTTTGGTTTTTTAAACTGTAGAAAAAGACATGGATTGCATATTCCCTTTAGATGCTGTACACAGATCTATTGCTGCTAAGCAAATAATAAACTTGAACATGAGTTTCTTTGTTAACATATTAATCAAAGTTTTTTTTGTAGCACGGCCATAAAGACATATGAACATAGACATACAATTTTGTCTGTCTTCAACGACCATTAGTGAAAGGTTAGAAACTTACTGTATACTGTGTTATTATTGAGTTTAATGTATAAACAGTATGCAGTAACCTCAAATGCTCCCCCTACTGGTGGTTGTAGGCAGCCAGATTATTTTAGTTTTTTACCTGTGTCAATGCAGGGAATTTGGAGCTCTGTATCAGTAAAACATAGCTCTGACCAATATAGAGATAAATTAGGAAGTTAATCAGCACAGAATTTTAGCCCTAATGAGATTAAAGAAAAATAAAATGGTGTTCATGGGTGGAAGTTCACTTTTAATAAGTAGAGTTTAATGCTGACCACTCTAAGGTCGTTATTCATGAGAGATTACAGTCGAGAAACAGGTCATTAACCCCATAAGAAATAATACTCTAAAGATCACAACAGTCATCTATGTAAAATATTATGAAAGTAATTATTGTCTGTATAGTGTCTTTAATATACATTTTCATGTGTATACCGTGCATTGCCTCCTGAAGAGGTTAACGAGAAGGTGGGCATTCTTGCAGTGTCCCTGGATTTCATGATGAAATAAAATGAGTTTATGCTAATCTTGAATTCAGGAAAAGATAACAATCGTGCTGAAGAAGCTTTTTCATTTCCGACCAACATGAAAGATTACTTTTTGTTTTACAGTCTGACATTACCTGAAAAGCTAGAATATATTGTCAATAAGAACGCAGAGCACTCACATGATAAATGGGCCTATGACAAGGTACAAAACATATCCTGCTTTTATTTATATTTATCTAAAATCAATGTAATACAAAAGGGGAGATTTATCAAAACTGGCGCCAAGTAATTGTGGAGTAGTTGCCCATAGCACCCAATCATGTACCAGCTTTCATTTTTTTTTTGGAGCCTTTTTGAAAATTTAAGAAGAAATCTTATTGGTTGCTATGGCCAAATGCTACAGTTTTGTTAAATTTCCGCCACTATGTTTGTTTCAAAAGACATCAGATCAAGAGAAGCACTACAACTCCCGCTACTTAAGCCCCAATATTGAAAAATGTTTTAAATATAAACCATAGTTATAATAAATTGTGCATGGTTAACCTGGAATTCCTGTACAGCTCTATTAAATATTTTCTGTTTTCCCCATTCAAAAGAAACTTTCTTCCAATCAAAACTACATGAATAAATCTGTAGGACAGTGTCCTAGTGGTATCTTATACATGTCAAAGAGAATAGGCTACAGCCATTTGAGCTTCTGTCACATAATTTACCATCACCTTGGATGGAAATCTAGAAATCTACACAGTACATTTCTATAGAGCAACTTTATATTACCACCAATTGCTGTCCAGCTGGTTAAAACAGACTGTGAGTTACCAATCATTATTATCGTCCCCGTACATTATTATAATGTCGGCAGCGCGTCTCCCTGTTTACACAGATAAATGTGCTGCCGTCAACGATAATATTTGACTTTTCTAAAACGATACGACCAGCAGATGATCGAGCATTTGCTCGTTCATCTGCTGATCGCTCCCCCTTTTACACAGGGCAATTATCGGCAACGAGCGTTCTATGAACGTCTGCCCGATAATCGTCCAGTTTAAAACCCCCTTAATTATTTTTCCTTATCCTATTTTTAATGAATAGACCCCATTAGAATAGATCATGGCTAGCTTCCTAATTGACAGAACATAGCTGTATAGCTGATAAGATAACCAGATATGTTTATATTGTTGTTTTTTTGCCATTGGTATTGACTTTGTTCTTTTCTATTTCCCTTGGTGTTTCCTTAGCTGCATAGTGGTTGGAAGTATGGAACATTGCTTGATGAGAATGCAAAGCTGCATCCTCTACTGAGACCCTTCAAGACATTATCTGAAAAGGTACCCTAATTAAGTTTGTGCGTTAATAGACAGAACAATCTTGCCCTTCCACTCACCATGTTAAATGGATTTTTGAACTTCTATTATTTATGACATAATTGCAGAATGACACCTAGGATACACTCCCGGTTCTTATTATTGTGAAAGCTGGTCTTTCATGATGACTTTTCCAGCAAGGAAATAGTGTAAAAAAATTAGCACATCCGTTATTCTGTTGCTGAAAGAAATGCCACTCATAATGTTGGAACCGTATAGCCTATGGACTCCCTATAGTTTATGTAGGTCAGATAATTCCTGTCACATATATACTGTAGATTGTCTTCATCTTCAGCTTCAAACCATCCTAAACTGTCACAGGAAATCATATTTAAAACTTTGTAAAATGACATGCTATGATATCTCATGGGAATTTGTAGCTATTTAGGGAATTGTTGTCTATGCTAGATGGGTAGTCGATGTCTGGTCGAAATATTATTTTATTCTATATTATCAATATAGTATAATAAAGGCAACAACATTTCCTCTGTCTTTTCACCACATCTGTCCACGCGACGTTTCAGCTCAAACTAGAGCTTTTCTCAAGGCTTGACAAAGATTCTAGTTGGAGCTGAATAGCATTTGTTTGTCACAGCAGTTAATACTAGAGGACTGTTTGTTAAATGAGTAAGAAACCACTAATGGGGTACATGGGTAAACAGTGCCCGGTTTATAATGGAAATATAGTGTTGGTATTTGTGTTGATAAAAACATTCTTATTGTGAAGATAATGCTTCTGCACTGCATAAAATTCCATTCCAAATAATTTGTTTGTACTCCAGTTTTTCATTTGGTTCTTTTACATTGGATATTGTACTGAAGAACTCCATTACGAACTTAGCATGGGTCAACATACCAAAGAGGCAGCAGTGTGGGATCCTATATACCTGCCGGGTACCCCGGGGTGTCTGTATGTGCTGGGATGACGGAGGAGACAGGGTCAGGAGATCTAGGGAACAATCCTACATGATAAATGCATCATTTTTATTTGCACAATTAAAGCAGTTTTCCCTGCTGGCAGGAGTCACTTTATTGGTCTGTATTAGTCACCTGACACTGGCGTGTCACCCATTGGCTGAATTCTTTGTGGTATGGAAGGGCTGCAGCTACTGATTACTGACCACTTCTATAGCGACAGAATCCTCTCATAGGGACATGTGATAGTAACTGTTCTCCAGCACAAATTCTATATGCAACGCAACACATAGGGACATAGTCATGGAAATTAATAGACCAAAGCCACATGTTGCCATATTCTCATGTGTACTGGTTCCTGCAGCCCAAAGTTTCTGTAACTGGATGTACAGAACCCATGAAACACGGACTGACCACCACTAACTGACCACCACTGACTGACACAAGGGGGACTACCCCAGTTTACTGGCATAGAAAAGTCTCAAAAGGGTCCAAAAGTCGCAATTTACTTTTAGCCTTTTTATGCCGCCCTCGTCACTTTTGTGGAAAGGGGCCTGGCTTCCTAAAAAGAGGCAGAGCCACAGCAGCCCGACAATCTTATTATAGTTTACGCAATAAAACTGGCGTAAATTATATAGTGGAAACCTAGATTTCACTCTGTGAGGCGTAGCAAGGTAGAGCCCGACGTCCAGGCACCATACCTTGCCCCCTATCGGACTACAAACCCCCCCCCCCCCTTCTTTTGGAGAATTAAATCAAATAAAAAAATGATGTTGATCTCACCTCTGGGTCCCCTCAGAATGTTGCAGCTCATACAACCTACCTACGTTGTATGTGAAGTAGCACTCAACGTGAGCCGTGGCACGCAGAGGGGATCGGGGGGGGGTGAGTTGAGTATACCGTTATTTTATTTTATGTCCGATGGGGGAATAAATGGTGCATGTACGTTGTGGTTCGCCAAAATGTGACACGGCCTGTGACAGATTTATTTAGAGGTCTGCGCCAAATAATCTGTTGCATCTTACTCCAACGACTAAGACTGACGTATGACATGCCAGTCTTAGTAAATCTGCCCTGAGAACTGAGTACTGACAAATGGACTTACTGTAATACATGCTTTGACTGACACACAATGGCAAAACTGGTTAAGTAAGGAATTGTCTGAATCAGGTGACTTTGAGGCGAGATAAAATCATGATTCCGATGAGACATTTATTTCTATCTCAGATATTCATGACATACAGTATCAACAGAATATGCCATAAATGTCTGAAAGATGCGAGTCCCAGCCCTGGGACCTGCAGCTATATCAAATTACCGTTCCCGATATAGGTGCGGGTACCAGAGCTGGGACCCGCATCTTCAGTGGCATAGCTATAGGGGTCGCAGCAGTCACAATTACCAGACTGGCCTCTTCATAAGGTGGGGATCAAGTAATACAACAGTAACAATTTCAAGCACTTTATATACAACCAGGGATAGGAAAAAGGACAACCAATAAGCATTGGTCCTGATGTGTGACCTCAGGGTTACGGGTCACAGACAACATGTCCGATCGTGAGTAGATGGTTCGGTTGCAACAGGAAAAAAATTCTCAAACTGTTTAAATAGTTTAAAAAAAAAATCTTGTAGCAAAGGACATCTATATAAAAGACAATGAGGAGTAATATGCATGTGTACAGTCATTTAAAAAAACAAAACATACATATATCTATATATATATTGAGAGAGGTTTGTTATTTATTTTTTGCATCAGCTGATCAGGAGTGCGGAGGTGAGCAGCCGACACATCGGCCCTTTGTGCTCGTGGTGTCTGTTGTCATAAAGCTCTAATTCCCATTAGTTTTTGTGTACCAAAAGTATATTAAGCGGAATTGAAAAAATACTCAGAATACACTGGATGTCACGCGGATATGATCTGTTGCTATGGTAACCAGATGCTATGAGAGTACGGAAGCCTGGAGGGTTCAAGAAATGTATTCGCAGGGTTTTGGAGCTTTCTAGGAGAGTGGTCACCATAGTGACCGGACGCTGAAAATTTATATAGTATTTATATTTCAAAGCCATCAACGGAGCACTGAATTGGTAAGAGGATATTTGGAGACAAAGAAAAGATGGTCCTCTATATCAGGGGTCTATAGGTTTTTCAACAAGCCGAAGTAGGTAAGTTAAATTAATTGTAAAATGTCTAGGGTAACTCAAATCCTGTTAGAGCGAAGGATGCTGGCGATGCAAACTGTCAGATTTATAAATAGATGATGATGACAAGATGAATATAATACAATACAGTTATAGGAACTTCAAACATGACAATAATACTTCATTTATCCATTAGATTGACAATTAAAAATTGATTAGTTACATATAAAAAAAAAAGAGGACAGGAGGCGGCTAAAAATAGCAGGGGGGGGGGGATTTATGGGAAAGGTAAAAATTATGACCATACAGATGTTGTTTGTAAATTGTATAATAGTGTGGGTTGGTCATAAATTCCAAAGTATATAACGATTGGACTAGCGAGCAGAAGCCCCCGATGAAGGATACATAAAGACGAGATCTGCTTGCGGTAAACAATTTCAGTACCTATTAAAGGGACAGAGTTATATAATGGTCCGTTGAGACCAAATGGGACTGTGGTAATTAATCTATAGATCCAATATATTTCCCTTTGACATAGGGAATTATATCGGTCAGGTTGGTTTTCTTCTATTTGGTCAATGGGTGTGAGGGTGTAATGGTGATACAATGTCTGGAGACACTGTGCTATAGAAAGTTAATGTTGCAATTCGATCTATGCTTATTCAAGCGGCAGTGTAGTAGTGGTCTGCCCACGTTCTGAGTATTACATATACAAGTGATCAGATAAACAACAAATTGTGACTGGCAGTCAAGTCTTTTCTTAATTTTAAAGGTCTTTACGGTTTGGTATGAGCGAAAGATTGTAACATTATTCATAATTGTCTGACAGCACAGACATCTTTTTGTTCCACATTTAAAACTACCCACTCTATTAGGCCTCATGCACACATCCTTCACCATTTTCATGTCTGTTTAAAACCGATCCGTGTGTTTGTTGTGACATCCGTGTGGTTTCCGCTGTCACTCCGTGCTTATTCCGTTGTTTCGTTTTAAACGGATACTGTGCTTCCGTTTGTCTTCCGTTTTAAACGGTCTGTTAAAATCCATCTTATGTGTTGAATGCACGGAACTTTGGCACGCCCTGCCGTTGATCCGTGAAAAACGGAAGGCACACGGATGCCGTCTGTGTGCTGTCCGGTTTTTTTGACGGACTCATAGACTTCAATGGGCCCCACAGTCACTGAACGACGGACAAAAGTAGGACATGAACTACTTTTGATGGAACGGAACCGTCAAGATAACTGAAGTGGGCATGGTCCCATAGAAATTAATGTGTCAGGGTGCTATCAGTTAAAAAAAACGGATAGCACCTTGAAGAAAATAACTGAAGTGGGCATGAGGCCTTAGTCATCAGGCTTAGCTGTGGGGGTTGTGTAGAAAAGCTGACACGACTTGGAGCCAGGATATTTTTAATAGTCCATGTTCTTTTAAATGTGACTAGGGGTTTTTGAGGGATAATTCCCAGAAGAAAAGGGGTCTTCCTCCAAAATGTGCCAGTGCTTAGCTAGACAGTTTCAAAATCTTTTATGGACAAAGATGTAGGTTGTAATAAAGTTAAGACCGAAATTAGAGTCGCCCCTAAGGTTAGAGGAAATTTGTTCCTGGTACAAAATTTCTCTAACCCAGGGGGCGACTCTAATTTCGGTCTTAACTTTATTAAGACCGAATCTAAGCCTATCACATGGTAGGCGTAGATACATGTCCCATGTATGATCTAGTCTGATGGGCCCTGTATCTAAGCCTACACATAGTAGGATTAGATACAGGGCCCCAGCAGACAGAAATATTATACTGTATAAGATTACTGTCTACTGGGGCCCTGTATCTAAGCCTAACATGTGGTAGGCTTAGATACAAGGTCCATCAGACTGTATCACACATGGGCCATGTATCTAAGCCTACCACATGTGTTACTAATGTGGTTTTTGTGTATGTCCTTTTTTTACAGGTTCGGATGTTGGACTATGTCGGTTTCGAAGACTACTTAGATGACAGAATTTTTTATTTTATGAAAAATGGGGAGGAACTCACGTCATTTTTTTAACTAAAATAAATAAATAGAAAAAACTATTCTGGGGTCACCCCATTTTTCACAACCAGCCAGATACAACATAGCAGCAGCAGGCTAGCATTACCAGAGTGGGAAGGCCCACTGTTTTTGGGCTTCCCAGCCTAATACCAGTTTGCGGCCGTCCCAGTACCCGACTATCTCTACAGATGGTCGGTTACTGCATCGTACCCAACTCTTACCGGCACCCCTGGTGGTGATGGGTACCGGGGTAATAATTGGGGTTAATGTTAGCCTTTTCACCTGCTAACATTATGCCCCGCCTTAGTAATGGACGCTGTCAATCAGCCAGCAGCCATTACTAAGGTGTTAGTAATAAAGTAGTCCAGGAATCCGAAGTAGTCCAACAACCGAACATGTAAAAAAAACACAAACACACAAAAAAAATTAGTAACACATAAAAAAGCAAAGCAATTCTTATACTTACCTTTCCTGGGTCCAGCGCTGGAGCCGCAATGTCAGCGAGCTGGGCCCTATATCTAAGCCTATCATGTGTGATACTGTCTGTTGAGCCACTGTATTTAATCCAATTATGTGTGATACTGTCTGCTGAGCCACTGTATATAATCCTATCCATAGCTATCGGGTCGCAGTGCTATAGATATGCTGTATCCTATATCCTGAAAGCTGCGGGCCATATCCTGAAAGCTGCGGGCCATCTCCATGAGAAGAAGTTAGGGGGGCCCAAGAAGGACTTTTGCATCAGGGCCCATGGGCCTTTAGCTAAGCCCCTGCGCATATATCAGACATTTATGGCATATCCTGTGGATGTCGGTGAGAGGAATAATGCTGCCGCTACACGACGACATTGAAGGCGACACAGATCGTGCGGCCAAAGATCGCTCTGTGCCCCTACATGCACATTACAGTTAATGTGACTGTGTTGTGACCCGCAGGTTGCAAGAAATACAGCAGGTTTGTATTTCTTGCCACTGTCTGATTGCGGTCACGGCATTCACTTTAATTATGTTTGCACACAGAGGCACATAGCGATCTTTGGCTGCGCCACCAGTATTGTGGCCAAAGCAATAACCCCTAAATTGTGTAAAAGGTTTTATTGCAATGTGTGCCCCATGACTCATAAGACAAAATTCTGGAAAATACAATCGTGTAAAAAAAACAATGGTCATTGTTGCCCATAGAAACCAGAGTTCATCTTTAATTTTTTTCCAGTGTAGATTAGAAAATGAAAGCTGAACTATGATATGGGTATCAAAGGCACTACTTCTCAGTGCCATATCCCGGAAATGCCTCTTTAAGTAAATTTCGTTGTTGCTTCAATGTAACTTTAGAACAAGTATCTTATCTGTTGCGTAAATATGCCGCAAGTAACGTGACACAGCACCCTTCTCTTGCATTGTATATAAACTCTGTTTTCACTTTCCAAACAAGGTTCTCTTTAAATCTGCCCATACACATTGTAGGAGGATTTCAACTACTGGCCTGATTATTGTTTAAGAATATTGCACAAAAGAAAGTTTGCAAAGCCCAACTAATGTCTCCTAGAAAAGGTGGTAACAGGTGGTTTAGGCTCTGTTCACATATCGTTTTAGCATATGTTGAACATACTGTATCTATTGGGCCCATTTACCCGACGAATGCCAAAAGAGTGTCCTTTTGCCTTCTGCTGCATTAAAGTGTGTCTGCATACCTTTTTTTCCACTGTATAGGAAAGCATAGCTTTCTGCACATTCTTCTACATAGGTAGGTCAGTAAAAAAAAAGTATACTGCGAAGTATAATTTTTTTTACAGTGGGACCATACAGGTAGCATATGCCACTGTACTTACGGCTTATACCTCTGACTGAAGGCACAAACGTTATGTAAACAGAACCTTGACCCCTTTCCGCTCAATCACGTACAGTTAAGTTGTGGCCGCTAGTGTCTTAGCGCATTCACACATAACTATGTGATGGTAATGGCGTAGGCTCAAAAGCTGAGCCTGTGCCACCACTAGCATATTCAAGCTGTATATTACAGCTGACACACTGCTGTAATGGCAGGGACCAGGGCGCTCTCCGATCCCAGCCAATTGACCCCTTAAATAGCGATCGTGGGTTCTAAGGGGTTAGAACGCTATCCGACCCCCTAGCATCGCAATTGCGGGGTGCCCATGGTTGCTATAGTACCTGAAGGCCTAAAAATGGCCTACAGGTCTGCTATCTACGGCCTAATAGACTTCCCTTCAGTGTAAAACTGACAGGTATAATACACTGCAATAGATAAGTGTTGCGGTGTATTATATCAGCAATCAGACAGTTAGTATTTCAAGTTCCCTAGTGGGACTAAAAAAAAAAAGTACAAAAAAATGTTGTTGAAAGAATGTAAGTATAAAGCAAAAACCAAAAATCGCCTTTTTTCCCATAATAAGTCTCTTATTATAGGAAAAAAATTAAACATTAAAAAAAACTATACAAATTTGGTATCGCCGTGTCTGTAACGACTCAATCTATAAAGCTATTACATTATTTATCCCGCGTGGTAAACGGGTTAAAAAATGTAAAGCCAGAATCTCAGTTTTTTTGGTCGCATTGCCTCCTGAAAAATGTTATAAAATGTGATCAAAAAGTAGCATGTACCACAAAATGGTACTAAAATAAACTACAGACCCACAAAAAACAAGCCCTCATGCAGCTTTCTTGATGGAAAAATAAAAAAGTTATGGCTCTTAGAATATGCTAACATAAATGATTTTAAAAAATCATTTAATTTTTATATTTGAAAAATTATTAGTATTACAATAGAGAAAAAGATATATCATTATCAATATAAAACATCTCACTTTTCCAATTTGCCACTCCCCCTTTACACTCCTCCCACTAGTCTCTCGTGCTCTTTATCTTTCCTTTTCTCAGCCTTAAATATTATCCCCACCTCTCTTGTAAAAAGACATAGTCATCCTGTCACCTAGCCCCCTCTGCCACCAATTCCATCCTCATGATTTTTTCTAATATATCCACTATCATTTTCATTGATGGAGATTGTGGTTTAATCCAATTTAATAATATTGCTTTTTTGGATGCCAAGAGAACTAGGTGGATCAAAACTATCCAATTCATTGGAACTTGTTTTTCTTGAAAGTGAAACAGGAATCACCGATTCTAAATCTAACCCCAACAACAAGACATATTACCTCATTCACCCCACCCCCAGAAAGGGCTGGATTGCACTACATGTCCAAAAAACATAGTATAGTTAATATTTCCGTTCACCACACTTCGGACATCTCTGATAATCTACCACATACTTTTCTATTGGGGTACTGAAATCGTAGTATAGCCGATTAACTATATAATAATGCATTTCTCGCCATTTCTCCAAGATCATCACTTTTGTTACCACCTAACCCCCTTTCTACATCTTTTCCATGATCTCGTGTACCGGTAGTGTTACACACATTTCCTTACCCCATCCTTCTGCCGAACCGTATTCACCCTTTACCAGCTCATAATTTATGAAGTTTGCATAGATTTTTGCCAGAGAGACAGAAGTTCCCGTTACAAATAAGGATTGAAACAATGGGGTCAATCTAAATCTATTGACTCTTCTATCCCCTCTCTCTCCATAGAATTCTCTCAATTGCCTGTATGTAAAATAGTGTTTATTGCTGATGACAAATTTTCGGTTCAGCTCCTGGAAGTCTCCAATTTTCCCATAAGGATTAAAAAGATCTTTCACCCAAATAAGCCCTGTAGTATATGTGATATGTGGTGCCCAGCCATAACAAGACAGCTCTCTAATTATTATGCTGTGTTTCCCGGTTTTAGAAACCCCATACACGTGGCCCTAATCTTTTGCCTGGACATTCGACCAGGCGCAAAGTATTGGTTCACAATTGCAGGGCTCTGATGTGAAATAATAAAAAAAGAAACCCCTTAGAAGTGACCCCATTTTAGAAACTGCACCCCTCAAGGCATTTATTAAGGGGTGTAGTGAGCATTTTCACAGGTCTTTTCCATAAATGATTGTGCTGCGGATGAAGCAAATTAAAAATATAATTTTTTCCCCAGATATGCCATTTCAGTGGCAAATATGTAGTGCCCAGCTTGTGCCACTGGAGACACACACCCCAAAGATTGTTAAAAGGGTTCTCCCAGATATGTCGATGCCATATATGTGAAAGTAAACAGCTGTTTGGGCACACTGTAGGGCTCAGAAGGAAGGGATCGCCATTTGGCTTTTGAAGCGTAGATTTTGCTTGGTAGTAGTTTGTTTGTTATGCTGTGAAGCAATCCTTTCTCCACAGGCCGGTGTCGCACTGATAAATGGTGTCCTTTCTTATCCCGCTTTTCGTCCACACTCTGCACCTTTGCAGTTTTGGGAATTTTGCTGGGAAGTGTTGTCTTGGTATAATACGGGCACCCTCGCTTCCAGCAGATATGTTTGGGCCCTACCCTTCCTGGTTCCATAATTTTAGGGCCTTGATAAATTGCCTCTTGAAGCAGAAGAAATGTTCCCCTTGGGCCGGCACAACTGCATATCTTTTATGCAGGGCTGTTTTTTTGCGGGACGAGTTGTAGTTCTTATTGTTACCATTTTGGGGTACATGCGACTTTTTGATCACTTTTTATTCTTTTATTGGGAGGTAAGATGACCAAAAAACAGCAAGACCGGGAGGCCAGTGTCGATGAGCTGCAAATAGCTTTAAATGCAGCGATCGCTTTTGACCGCTGCTTTTATGGGGTTAATGGCGGGGATCGGAGCTAACTTCGATCACCGCCATTACAGCAGGGTGTCCGCTCTAAGATACAGCTGACATCCGGGGATGGTGGCTTCGACTCAGCTTCTGAGCCGTGGTCCACCGTTTGTGTTATGGATACAGCAAAATGCGGGAAGCCCTAGCTTTCCATGACGTATCCATATGACAAATGTCGGGAAGGGGTTAATTCCATGTTTTTAATGTTTATTATGAGCAGACAAATCACAAAAAAATGTGAAAAAAAACAACACTTTTTTTTTGTAACTTTTTATATATATTTATCTATATTATATGTATATAGATATATATACACTGTACAACTCTGTAACAATTAGGCTGTGTTCACACACCCTATTTACGGACGTAATTAGTGTGTTTTAACCTCGAATTACTTCCGAAAATATGGCTCCAATGCGTCGGCAAACATCTGCCCATTCATTTGAATGGGCTTTACGATGTTCTGTGCCGACGGTCATTTTTTTACGCGCCGCTGTCAAAAGACGGCGGGTAAAAAAGACGCCCGCGTCAAAGAAGTGCCTGTCACTTCTTGGGACGTAAATGGAGCCGTTTTCCATTGGCACCATAGAAAAACAGCTCCAATTACGTCCGTAATGGACGCATCGAAAAACGCCGGCAACATGCTATTACGTCTGAAATTCAGGAGCTGTTTTCTCCGTGATTTCAACCGTAATGGACACTGCCGTGTGAACATACCCTTAGTCTTCTCTCTTCATCAGCCTGGATCGCTGTGAGCAGATAATAGGGCTATAATGCTATATTCACACAACGTGAAAAAAAGGGCAGTTAACAATCGATCAACTGTCAGTTTTTCATGGCTGTTTTGCATCAATGTGTCTCAAAATTTGAATCCATTTCCCGGCTGTCTGACCATTTTTTAACCGCCATTTGCCATCCGTTTTCATAGACGTTAAAAAAAAATTATGAATTTTATTTGTTGTTTTTTTTTGTCCCATCCACCTGCAAAAAACACCACAGTGCCCATATAGATTGTGACGCAATACCACTGAAGATAGTGCCACATTGCCCACTGTAGACTGTGCCATAGTGCCCACTGTAAACCGTGCCACAGTGCCCAAGTTCCTACTGTAGATAGTGCCCACATAGTGCCACACACTGTGCCCATGTAGATAGCACCCCTGTGTCCCCTGTAGGTAGTGCCCATATAATGCCACAGTGCCCATGATAGTGCCACACCCCCTGTATATAGCACCCCCTGTATATAGCACCCACTTTAGATAGCACCCCCCTGTAGATTGTGCCACCCGCTGTAGATAGCAACATCTCCCCTGTAGATAATGCCACCTCCCTGTAGATAGCGCCATCTCCCCGTAGATAGTGCCACCTCCCTGCAGATAGTGCCACCTCCCTGCAGATAGTGCCACCTCCCTGCAGATAGTGCCACCTCCCTGCAGATAGTGCCACCTCCCTGCAGATAGTGCCACCTCCCTGCAGATTGCACCACCCCCTGTAGATTGCACCACCCCCTGTAGATTAGATAGCCACCCCCCTGCAGATTGTGCCACTCCCCCTGCAGATAACACCAGTACCAACCCCCCCCCCCCATAAATGGCACCCTTTTCCTCTAGATAGCACCACTGTAGCTCCCTGTAGGAACCTAGTTCCTCTGGCCGGGGATTCCGCTCCTAGAGGTAGCCCCTGATGTCTTTGTCCATATGGACAGTGACGTTAGGGGCTAACTTTAAAAGTGGAATCCCCTGTCAGAGTGTTGGCAGCACTCTGGCTGGGTATTCCGCTCCAGGAGTAGCCCCTGATGTCACTGTCCATATATGCAGCTGGAAATTCCGCTCCTAGAGAGAGCCCCTGATGTCACTGCCCAAATGGATAACGACGTCAGGGGCTCTCTCTAGAAGCGGAAACCCTGCCCAGAGCAATCTGACACCGGGAATTCCGCTCCTAGAGGGAGTTTAGGTGGCGCTATCTACAACGGGGGGTTGTTATCTTCAGGGGGTGGCGCTATATGCAGGGGGTTGGCACTATCTACAGCTGGGATGTAGAGACGTCGGGGGTTCCCTCTAGGAGGGGAATCCCTGGCCAGAGCGCTGGCTGGGGATTCCGCTCCTAGAGGGAGCTTTGGTGGAGTCAATGGAGTCAATGGAAAACGGCTCCAATTACGTCCCAAGAAGTGTCCTGCACTTCTTTTGACGAGCCGTCTTTTTTATGCGCCGTCTTTTGACAGCGACGCGTAAAATGACAGGTCGTCGATACAGTACATCGTAAAACCCATTGAAAGTAATGGGCAGATGTTTGTCGGCGTAATGGAGCCGTTTTTTCAGACGTAATTCGGGGCGTAAAACGCCCGAATTACGTCTGAAACTTGGTCGTGTGAACATACCCTAAGCTTTTTTTAAAGCCATCTACTGTAGCTACTGTGACCAGCTCCTGCCGTAGACTTTTCCATAGATTCAAAGTTCTCACAGTAAAGAAGGCTTGTCACCTCTGCAGATTGAACCTTTATTTGTGAGTGCCCCCTTGTTTTTTGAGGGGGTTTTACATGGAACAGGATTTCACCATATTTTTGGTATGTGCCATTCATATATTTACAAACGTTAATCATGTCCCCCCTTGGTCATCTTTTTTCAAGCCTAAATGTGTTTAATTCTTTTAATCTTTCATCATAACTTAGATTCTCCATGCCCCTTATTAGCTTCGTTGCTCTTCTTTGTATTTTTTCCAACTCCAGGGCATCCTTTCTATGAACTGGAGCCCAGAACTGAAATTTATATTCTAGATGAGGCCTCACTAATGCTTTGTAAAGTGGTAATATTGTATTCCTGTCCTGTGAGTCCATGCCTCTTTTAATACACGACAATATCTTGCTGGCCTTAGAAGCAGCTGATTGACATTGCATGCTGTTATTTAGTTTATGATCTACAAGTACACACAGATCCTTCTCAAAAAGTGACTCCCCCAGTGTAGCTCCCCTTAGGACATATAGGACATATGATGCATGCAGGTTGTCCGTACAAAGGTGCATAACTTTACATTTATCTACATTAAACCTCATTTGCCAAGTGGACGCCCAAACACTTAGTGTGTCCAAATCAGCTTGAATTTACGAACATCTTCTATAGACTGAACAATACTACATAGCTTGGTGTCATCAGCAAAAATAGAAATAGTGCTATTAATCCCATCCTCTATCTCATTAATAAATATGTTGAATAATAGTCGTCCCAGCACGAACCCTGGGGTACACCTCTTATAACCGGGGACCATTCAGAGTAGGAATCATTGACCACAACTCTCTGGATACGGTCCTTGAGGCAATTTTCAATCCAATTACAAACGATACATTCTAAACCTATAGTCCTTAATTTACCCATTAGACGTCTATGAGGGACAGTGTCAAATGCCTTTGCAAAGTCCAAAAACACTATATCCTCAGCGGCCCCTCTGTCTAGGCTTCTGCTTACCTCTTTATAAAAATAAATCAGGTTGGTATGACAAATACTGTCCTTAGTAAAACCGTGCTGGCTGTCACTTATAATACTATATTTTGTCACCTAATCCTGTATATAGTCCCTCAATAGCACCTCAAACATTTTTCCTACGATTGATGTTAAGCTTACTGGTCTATAATTACCCAGGGAAGACCTAGAGCCCCTTTTGAAAATAGGCACCACATTTGCCCTGCGCCAGTCCCTTGACATTGCTGGCTTTGTCCAAAATTAGTTCTGCTTAATATTAGGGACCTTTAAATGATAAAAACACAGTTCCTTTTTCTGGAGCCTTTAACACCACCTTGGTCATTCTACCTCCATCATCTCTCAAAAACTTGGCCTATCTATGTTCCCTTCATTTTTTTCTATTTATTTTTTTAGTCAAATGTGTCTCTTGTAGAAGAACCACATCTGGATTTGATTTTTGAAGATTTCGCAAGATTATTTCTCTCTTATCCTAGAATGTGAAGGGGATCAGCACTCTAGCTGGATCAGCACTCTAGCTATTATCTTAAACTCAGATTTCATAGTTCAAAAAACACAAAAAAATACTTTTCCTTTCCCATGTATTAGCACGAGAGACCCCTCCCCCTCTGTACTTTTTTGCCCATTCACCCCTTCCCTTCACCTTCCCTTCCTGTATTTCCACTTCCTTTGTCGCATAGTGTTTATACAAAAATTTTAAGAGCATACCTCTACTTCTTCCCCTGCACCCTAATAAACAATATCTTTCCACTGGCTCTGTCCTTTTCATCGCCTTCTGTTTTTTGGTTTGTTTGTTTTTTTACTTTCTTTTTTCCTCCATAATATAATTCTATGTTGACAAATATGGATAGGGTAACAGACAAGAATGAGATACATGCATACCTGAAGCTACAAACTCTTCATCCCTTAACATATAGTCTATATAATATTTATGAAGTATGTGTCATGATTTTCAAACATGCCTATCCCCCTTTTTTTTTTAAATATATTCCCTATATGTGTCAGAAGTACCATTATGTACTATATCTATATATTTATACTGTAATTCTGTGTTTTCCTTTAATCTATTTAACCCTTTCACGACCAAGGACGAAAATGCACGTCCTGGTCGGCTGCTAGTTCCCGCACCAGGACGTGCATTTTCGTCCGCATTTCAAACTGTCACTCTGTGTAAACACAGAGTGACAGACCCGCGCTGACAGCTGTCCTAGACAGCTGAGACATCAGTCTTGCCGGACAGCCGACCATCGCCACTGATTTCGGCAGTTAACCCCTTAAGTGCGGCGACGGATTGCCGTCGCCGCATTTAAGTGGTTTGAAGCACATCAGCAGCCCCCACGAAGTGATCGTGGGGGCTACCGATGCTTGTCACGGCAATCGGAGGTCAGATAATGACCTCCGGGTTGCCATGCACGGAAGCCTCGGAGGAACAGCCTCCGGCCGTTCCTCCTCTGCTTCCTGTCAGTGTGAAAGTCACGTCACAATGACAGTTAGAGTACATCACACTACGTGTGTAGTGTAATGTACTCTAGCAGCGATCAAAGCTGCAAGTCTCAATGTCCCCTAGTGGGACAAGTAAAAAAAAGTAATACAAATGTTTTAAAAAAAGTGTAAAAATAAAAGTTATAAGTTCTATAAACACAAAATGCTTTTTTTCCTATAATAAGACTTTTATTATAGAAAAAAAATGAACACGTTAAAAAAGTACACATATCTGGTATCACCGCGTTCGTAACGAACCCAACTATAAAACTATAATGTTATTTTCCCCGCACGATGAACACCCCAAAAAAAATCAATAAAAAACGACGACAGAATCACAATTTTTTTGGTCACCACCGCTCCCTAAATAAAGAATAAAAAGTGATCAAAAAGTCGCATGTACCCAAAAATAATACCGATAAAAACATCTATCCGTCCCGCAAAAAACAAGCCCTTACACAGCTTTTTTGACTAAAAAATAAAAAAATTATGGCTCTCAGAATATGGTGACACAGAAATTTTTTTTGTTTATAAATAAGTCATTTTATTGTGCAAACGCTAAAAAAAAGGACCACACCTATATACATCTGGTATCGCCGTAACCGTACCAACTCGCAGAATAAAGTAAAAATGTCATTTATAGCATACGGAGAGCGCCGCAAAAATAAAACCTAAAAAACGGTGTCAGAATTCCTGTTTTTTGCTCAGGATTGCAAAAAAATTGAACAAAAAGGGATTAAAAAAAAAATCGCACGTACCCCAAAATGGTACCAATGAAAACTACAGATTGTCCCGCAACAAATAAGCCCTCACACAGCTCCGGTGGTGAAAAAATAAAAAAGTTCTGGCTTTCAGAATATGGCGATGCAAAATGTGCAGAGTGTTCCAAAAGTGGATAAGATCGGGCGCCATTTATCAGTGCAACACTGGCCACATATCTGCGGATTATTATTTATTTACCCCATTATTATACCCTCTTATTATACCCTGATGTACCCCGCACAGATTACATATACCCTGATGTACCCCGCACAGCTCACATATGCCCCCCACATTATAAACTGAAATACCAGCGAAACCCAAAACAGAAAAACTACCAAGCAAAATCTGCGCTCCAAAAGCAAAATGGCGCTCCCTCCCTTCTGAGCCCTGCAGCGTGCCCAAGCAGCAGTTTGCGCCCACACATATGGCGTCGCCATACCCGAGAGAACCCGCTTAACGTTTTATGAGGTATTTGTCTTCTGTGGCACAAACTGGGCACAACATATTATGCACTAAAATGGCATATCAGTGGAAAATTGCAATTTTCACTTTGAACCATCTGCTGTGCATTAACCCCTTTGCGCACTATGACTTAATTGCCCGTCATGGTGCGGCGGTTGATGTATGGAGCCGGCTCACATTCTGAGCCCGCTCCATACGCTGCGGGTGTCGGCTGTGTATTACAGCAGGTCCCCTCGGTACTAACGGACAGGTACAGCGATCGCTCTGTTACAGGAGCCTGTAAGAATAACAATATACTGCAATACATTAGTATTGCAGTGTATTGTACCAGCGATCCAATGATCGCTGGATCAAGTCCCCTAAGGGGATTGATTAATAAAATGTGTAGAAGAATTATAGTTATTAGTAGTGATAATTTTTTTTTTTAAAGTTAAAAAAATAAAACACCTTTTCGCATTTTTCTTCTAAAGTAATGTAAAAAAATGAACAAAATTGGTATCGCTACGTCCGTAAAAGTCCGAACTATTACAAGATACCATTATTTAATTTGCACAGTGAACACCTTAAAAAAAATTAATAATTGAAACCGCCAAAATCGCAGTTTGTTTTTTTTGGGCACCTTCGCTCTAAAAAAAAAATGTAATACAACTTTTGAATCACTTTTTATGTACCAAAAAATGGTACCAATAAGAACTGCAGCTCCTCCCGCAAGAAATAAGCCCTCACACCGCTCTATTGATGGAAAAATAAAAAAGTTATGGCTCTTGGAAAGCGGGGAGGGAAAATCTAAAATAAGAAAGCAAAAACTGGATCAGTCCTGAAAGGGTTAATTCATTTCTAATGAAAAAAACGTATGACCACATGTGGGGTATTTCCGTACTCGTAAGAAATTGCTTTATAAAAAATGGTTGTTTTTTTCCTCCTTTATCCCTTGTGAAAATGAGAAAATGCAACATTTTAGTGGAAAAAATTTTGATATTAATTTTCGCGCCCTAATTCTAATAAACTCTGCAAAAGACCCGTGGGGTGTAAATGCTCACTATACCCCTAGAAAAATTCCTTGAAGGTTTTTCCAAAATGGGGTCACTTTTGGTGGGTTTCCACTGTTTTGGTCCCTCCAGTGCATTGCAAATGCGACATGGCACCGAAAACCATTCCAGCAAAATCATAAATCCAAATGGCGCTCCTTCCCTTCTGAGCCCTGCTGTGGGTCCAAACAGCAGTTTATTACCACATATGGGGTATTGTCGTAATCGGGAGACATTGCTTTACAAATGTTGGGGTGCATTTTCTTCGTTATTCCTTGTAAATAATAAAAATTTATATGTTGTTTCAGAAAAAAAGTACATTTTAATTTTTACAGACTAATTCCAATATATTTAGCGAAAAACCTGTGTGGTCAAAATGCTAACTATACCCCTAGATAAATACCTTAAGGGGTCTAGTTTTCGAAATGGGGTCGTTTATGGGCAGTTTCTATCGTTCTGGCAGCTCAAAGCTTCTCCAAATGTACAGTGGGGCCTAAAACATTTTCAAGCAAAATATGAGTCCTGAAAGCCTCCGGGTGCTCCCTTCCTTTGGGGCCCTGCCGTGTCTCCAAACAACGCATTAGGGCCACAATGTGGGTATTTTTGAAAACAGGAGAAAGAGGGTGATAGATTTTTGGGGTGTGTTTCTTCATTTTCATGTTCGCTTTACAAAGAAATCGGTCTTCAAACAAATACTTTTATGAAAAAAGTGAAATTTTTTTTTTTTTCACCTGATATGCATTAAATGTAGCAAAAAACTGTGGGGTCAAAATACTTACTATACCCCTAAATAAATACCTTATGGGGTCTAGTTTTCTAAATGGGGTCGTTTATGGGGAGTTTCTATCGTTCTGGCAGCTCAAAGCCTCTCCAAATATACAGTGGGGCCTAAAACATTTTCAAGCAAAATATGAGTCCTGAAAGCCTCCGGGTGCTCCCTCCCTTTCGGGCCCTGTCGTGTGTCCAAGCAATGCATTAGGGTCACAATTGGGGCATTTTTGAAAACAGGAGAAACAGGGTGATAGATTTTGGGGTGTGTTTCTTCATTCTCATGGTCGCTTTACAAAGAAATCGGTCTTCAAAGTGATACTTTTATGAAAAAAGTGAAATTATATTTTTTTACGCCTGCTTTGCATGAATTCTTACAAAAAAACTGTGGGGTCAAAATACTTACAACACCCCTTAATAAATACCTTAAGGGGTGTAGTTTTCAAAATGGTGTCACTTGTGGGGGTTTCCACCATTCTGACACCTATGAGCCTCTGAAAACCTGGCTTGGTGCAGGAAAACAAAATGTACTTCAAAATGTATAAAATGATTACTAAATTTGTAAGTCTTCCAAATTGCTCAAAAAAATAAAAAAAATTTCAAAAGTGCTGCCAAAATAGAGTAAAGAGATGGAAATAAATATTTAATTAAAAAAATTGTGCAGTATGTATGTACATATGTGACATATTGCAGTTAAAAATAGGGAAAAATGATAATTTTTACAAAATTTCTTCAATTTCTCTATTTTTTAATTCATTTCCGCAAATTGTATCAGTCTACTTTTACCACTAAAATAAAGTACAACATGTGACGAAAAAACAATGTCAGAATTACTTGGATATTCAAAACTTTCACAGAGTTATTCTCTGATAAAGTCAGACATACCAGATTTGACAAATCTGGCTTGGTCATTAAGGTACAAACAGGCCCGGTCATTAAGGGGTTAATATACAGTTATACAAGCCCTGTGTGTTGATTCATCTTAGGTATATGCGTTTTCAACCCACTGGAGAAATCCCTTCCCCTACTCTGCCCTATCCCAACTTTCAATTGAATACAACCAAAAGTGACAAATCTTTCACACTTGGAATACAATTCCCCATTCCTTTTCAATAAACTGCCTAGCTTCTTTAGGTTCGACAAAGGTCGCCATTTCTCCCATCTTGTTAGCTATTCTTAATAATGAAGGATCGCCAAGAAAAAACAATCTTATTCTCGAACAGATTAGTGTAGAGCGCTGCAAATGTTCTCCTTTTGTTTGCAGTCTCGGCAGCATAGTCCGAAAAAATAAGTAATTTATGGTTAGAGGTTAGAGCTTTCTTAAAGGCCACCACTAACTTTTGTTTATCACAAAAGTCCATTAATCTGGCGACCACCGGCCTTTTACCTTAGTTATAGGGTGTATGCTATGTACACATTCCACTTTAATTTCTTCCTTGATGTTTAGAGCTTTGGGAATGTCCTTCGTTACAATGTCCCTCAACTTTTCTTAGGTAAATGATTCGGCATGCCAATTATTTTTATCTAATTTTGCCTTCAACTATTTTCAAGATTTTCGACATTCGCCTTAAACCATTTGTTATCTTTACTGAGCCCCTCATTTGCAACATCGAGTTCTGCCTCCACCTTGTCTTCCACGTCACTATTTTTTGTTCCAAAAAGTTTATCTTGGAGGAATATACAGCAAAAGCCTCCTTGAGGACCTGTAGTAATTGTGCTATTGAATCTCAACTGTCTCGTGTAAAGAAGGCAGCATCTCCTTTATTGCACCTTGAATGCATTCTTTAACCGATTAAGGACTAGGCTGTTTAACAGCTAAATGAACAGAGAAAATGTCACAATTTTGCTATGCTTTACTTTAGATGAATATAACTCTGCAGGTGAATAAAGTTCATCTTTGAATTTTAGATACTTTTTAAAGGACAGATGGGGCTTTGTTTTAATGGTATTTGTCAATATAAATAATTTGAATTTTTTTCAGTAAAGTTTGCAAAATTGGAAAAAAAAATCAAGAATTCAGCGTCATTTTATGCAAACAGTGATCACACATAGTATGGACTATGGATAATGTATCCCATTTCACGTTCTGCCACTTCTCCAGTGCATTAGGATAGCCAATATGTGTGATTTATTCACTGTATGGGCATGTGCCAAGGCTTGAAATAAATGGAGGCTTTTTTTGGCCTTTTTGGATCCAGCAATCCTGCACTAGAGTTTATAGCAGTGTACTGTTTTCTGGGGACCTAATGCCCCTGAAACATCACATTACATAGATAACTTGATTCACAAAAGTAAACCCCCAAGGTTTTCTTCAAGGGGTTTATCATCTTTTTAGAAAGTCCTGTTTTCTTCTGAAAGTTTCTTGAATAAGATGGAATAAAATTAGAATTTTTTGGCAAATGCTTCAGTTTACACGAGCATTTTATTACAAACAGTATGGACCACGGACAAAATTCATCTCGTTTCACGTTTTGCCACTTCTCCTGTGTATGAGGATACCAAATATGTGTGACTTATTTATCACATTGAGGGCTTACAATAGAAGAAGCTTATTTCACAAATCACCTTTTTTCAAAGCTGACTTTAAAAAACGTAGCTAAGTTTCTATAACAATTTCAAAATAACTACACTTAAAGCAAAGATCCCAAAAGTATTCATCTAGGGATATAATGGGGATTTATTTTATTTTGGTTTCTTAAAATCAGAAATTGCAGGTTTATGCAAATTAAGGGACTTTCCAAGAGTCAAACATTAGAAAATATGCAAACATGACATCCTCCCCCCACCCTTGGAGTATAATAAGGAGAAAAATAAAAATGTAAAGAAGGGCAAATATGTTTTCGACTAATAATCTAAAATCAGATAATTCAGAACAGTATGGAATTTTATAAAACATGGGTGAATGCACAGACCTGGTTGTGAGAGACATGAGGGACAAAAGTATCGGGAATCTTTTCTGCAGACCCTGCATTTTTGCTAGGAGATACTTCTAATTGGTTTTGGGGGATGGTTCTGATAAAATGCCTTTCAGTCAATCATCCTCAGACTGGATGCATTGCCTGTTGTCCTGATCTTCAAATTTGAGGCCGTCACTAATTTTCTCCTGCAAATACAGATATGTTTCTCTGCCTCTGCTTTTTTTTTTTTATAGAGCATAAATAAATTGTTGATTGTCACCTGTAACAGATTAATGGCCACTTTTTTGTACCAGATTTTTGTTTTCCGTTTTTACTAAATAGGGCTGTAAAACCTGGTCGCTTAAAGGGAATGTGTCGCTAGAAAAAAATTATTTTTTTTAGTTAAACTGTCAATAAATAATTACACATTGTTCTAATTTTTTTAATTTTTTCACAAGTCAGGAAATATTATAAATTATATTCTAATTTATAACATTTCCATGTGCTGGTCACTAGAGGGAGCAATTCCCAAAATTGAAGCATTGCAATGTGGTAAAGCAACCTCATTGCTTTATGCTGCAAATTTGGGGTAGACACACACACACACTCTAGTGTGCTCACACAGTGCCCCCTCCTTTATCCTGGCTAGTGCCAGGAGAAAGGAGGGGGTTGAATTTTCAAACCTCCTACACTGTGTGCCGCCATTTTTTGAGCGAATGCAAAGTGTAGGAGGATTAGATACAGTGTAATGACACAGTATAACACGAACATACACAAACATAACTTACCTGCTCCTGCCACCGCCGCTCTGTCCGCTCCCTCCGCTCCTAGTCCTTGCTTCTGAACATATGGACGGAAGCCGCGACCGGAAGTAGTCATCTTACTGTCCGGCCGCGGCTTCCGATCCACATGAAAAAGGCGCCGGATGTCGCTCGGCCGAAGACCTTCCTTTTGGACTGTGTGGGAGCGGCGCATGTGCCGTTCCCACACAGACGGCGTACGCTATAGTGAATGGAACGGTTCCCGTTCGCATTCACTATGGGGATGTATGTGCCGTATGCCATCTCTGTATGTGTCGTTACACATACAGAGGTACAGAGGTGAAAAAAACATACAGAGGTGAAAAAAAAATGGCAGCCCCCATAGAGAAGTAAAAGAAAGAAAAAAGTAAAAAACAAATAAATAAAATGTCTTTTAATAACATACTAAAGGCAAAAACATATAAAAAAAATAATTTCCGCGACACCTGTCCTTTAAATCCAACCCCCCCCCCCCTTATGTACTTGTTATATTTGGACACGCTCACTGGTTTGTGCTTGTCCGATGATGCCCCTCTTTCTCTCACTGCCACTGTTACTGAGAAATGAGGTGTGCTTAGCACGTAAACATCTTTGCGATCCCTCGCCAGCAATTCCTCAGAAGCACAGGATTCCCCATTTACCATGCGCTTTCCCACTAATTGCTGCGGAAAACCAATAAATTTTTTGCGCATGGTTACACACACCCCTGTGTTCGCAGCATGCAAATGTCTAAACTGGGGCACACTTGAATAAAAAGTACAGGTGGTACCCCTTGTGAAGCAGAGGCTGCATTATGTTCCACACTATCTTACTTCTGGTGGAAAGATTAGGTGGGCATCCTGGAACATTTATTGATCGGTCCCCCCCCTACATGAATTCTGAAAGCGGCAGTATAACCTGACCCCATTTTGCATAATTTGTAACGTTTAATGCCATATCTTGCCCTTTTGGAAGGTAGATATTGGCAAAAGCTAAGACTTCCAAGGAAGCTCAGGAGGGATTCATCTACACTTAGGCTACATTCACACGAGCGTGTCCGTTTTGCATGCGCAAAATACCAGAGCCTATTAACTGAATTTTATGTCCGTGTGCCATCAGTGTGTGTTGCGTATGGCATCAGTGTGCTTTGCATGTGGCATCCGTTTTTCACATCCGTGCAAGCACTTCTTTCTTTTCTTTTTTTTCTCTGCATTTCTAAGCAACTGATGCGTGAAACACGGACAGCACAAAGATGTCATCTGTGTGCAGTCCATGTTTTTCACGCAACCATACACTTCAAGGGGCGACCACGTACGCAAAAACACAGCAATATAGGACATGCAGTGAGTTTCACGCAACAGACACTTGCTGCATGCAAACTCACACATGTCTGAATACCCCCATAGAAATGCATGGGTCTATGTGCTGTCCGTTATTTCAACGGACAGCACACGGACGAAGAACACGCTCTGAATGAGCCCTTACATTCTGCTCTGGGGTATAAAATTGCAAAAATTTATTATTGAGGCAATTTATTAGTGGTCTTGTTTTGAATCAGTTTGCATCAGAACTTGGGTGGGGGGCCTGTGAGTTATCACTGAAGTGAAGGAACCTCATTAAGGTTTCGTAACGAGATTTGTACATTACTGCAGAATACACTGGGGTGGCTTAGGCGGGTCTTGTTGTCCAGTAACATCTTATGGAGGGCTTATTTACAATACCCATTTCTAGGGTGAGCCCCAATTTTTTTTTTTAATTCAGGCAAATTGGTGGGCATCCAATCTCTGCCATGGGTGGATGAAGGTTACTGCCTTATATATTGTGTGGCACATACATTAGTTTTGTGTACAATTATGATTAGAAGGTGGTCATTAATAAATAAAATAAAGTAGTCCATTTGGGCAACATTTGAATAGTCCGCTGCTATGCCAGGAGTGGGAGTGAATGCGTGGATTTTAGGATCAAAAGCTGGAGCAGGTGCCCATACGAGAACCTGAACTGGAGGGACCGTGCTGTCCTGTGATACAGCGCTACTAGGCACTGCGCTTTCATGCTCTGCAGTGTCAACTTCGTCAAATATAGCGTCCCCTGAAGACGAAACCGAGGTGACACTAATATTGTCACTGCCTAAAAACGGTTCCAGCTCTGATACAGTCTCTGATTCTGACCACAGCATGGCGTATGCCTCCTCTGCGCTATATAACCTCCATAATGTCACTAAGGGCTTGTTTAGACAAACGTGTAATACATCCGTGCAACGCGCGTGATTTTCACGCGTGTCGTACGGACCTATGTTAGTCTATGGGGCCGTGCAGACAGTCCGTGATTTTTGCGCAACGTGAGTCTGTTGCGTAAAACTCACGACATGTCCTATATTTCTGCGTTGTTCGCGCATCACGCACCTATTGAAGTCAATGGGTGCGTGAAAATCACGCATGCCACACGGAAGCACTTCCGTGGGACGAGCGTGATTTGCGCAAAAGCTGTCAAACTATGAATGTAAACAGAAAAGCACCACGTGCTTTTCTGTTTACAAACATCCAAACGGAGTGTCATAATGATGGCGGCTGCACGAAAATCACGCAGCTGCGCATCATACTGGGCTTACACACGGAGCTGTTAAGTGACTTTTGCGCACGCAGAACGCCGCATTTTTTGCGTGCGCAAAACGCACACGCTCGTGTAAATCTGGCCTAACACTAACCCCCAAAAAATTTTGAATTTTTATTAACCAAATTATATATATATATATATATATATATATATATATATATATATATATATATATTTATATTTACACACACAAACTAAGTGATATGTATTTTATATACTTTATCAAATGAGTTGCAAAATGACTAGAAAATATAGTCAAGACATTGACGAGGTTAGAAATAATGATTTTTATTTGAAATAATAATTTTCTCCTTCAAACTTTGCTTTCGTCAAAGAATGCTCCATTTGCAGCAATTACAGCATTGCAGACCTTTGGCATTCTAGCTGTGAATTTGCTGAGGTAATCGGGAGAAATTTCACCCCATGCTTCCGGAAGCCCCTCCCACAAGTTGGATTGGCTTGATGGGCACTTCTTGCGTACCATACGGTCAAGATGCTCCCACAACAGCTCTATGGGGTTGAGATCTGGTGACTGCGCTGGCCACTCCATTACAGATAGAATACCAGCTGCCTGCTTCTTCCCTAAATATTTCTTGCATACTTTGGAGGTGTGCTTTGGGTCATTGTCCTGTTGTAGGATGAAATTGGCTCCAATCAAGCGCTGTCCACAGGGTATGGCATGGCGTTGCAAAATGGAGTGATAGCCTTCCTTATTCAAAATCCCTTTTACCTTGTACAAATCTCCCACTTTACCAGCACCAAAGCAACCCCAGACCATCACATTACCTCAACCATGCTTGACAGATGGCGTCAGGCACTCTTCCAGCATCTTTTCAGTTGTTCTGCGTCTCACAAATGTTCTCCTGTGTGATCCAAACACCTCAAACTTCGATTCGTCTGTCCATAACACTTTTTTCCAATCTTCCTCTGTCCAATGTCTGTGTGCTTTTGCCCATATTAATCTTTTCCTTTTATTAGCCAGTCTCAGATATGGCTTTTTCTTTGCCACTCTGCCCTGAAGGCCAGCATCCCGGAGTCGCCTCTTCACTGTAGACATTGACACTGGCGTTTTGCGGGTACTATTTAATGAAGCTGCCAGTTGAGGACCTGTGAGGCGTCTATTTCTCAAACTAGAGACTCTAATGTACTTGTCTTGTTGCTCAGTTGTGCAGCGGGGCCTCCCACTTCTCTTTTTACTCTGGTTAGAGCCTGTTTGTGCTGTCCTCTGAAGGGAGTAGTACACACCGTTGTAGGAAATCTTCAGTTTCTTGGCAATTTCTCGCATGGAACAGCCTTAATTTCTAAGAACAAGAATAGACTGTCGAGTTTCACATGAAAGCTCTCTTTTTCTAGCCATTTTGAGAGTTTAATCGAACCCACAAATGTAATGCTCCAGATTCTCATCTAGCTCAAAGGAAGGTCAGTTTTATAGCTCCTCTAAACAGCAAAACTGTTTACAGCTGTGCTAACATAATTGCACAAGGGTTTTCAAGTGTTTTCTAATCATCCATTAGCCTTCTAAAACAGTTAGCAAACACAATGTACCATTAGAACACTGGAGTGATGGTTGCTGGAAATGGGCCTCTATACACCTATGTAGATATTGCATTAAAAACCAGACGTTTGCAGCTAGAATAGTCATTTAGCACATTAACAATGTATAGAGTATATTTTTGATTAATTTTATGTTATCTTCATTGAAAAAAAACTGTGCTTTTCTTTAAAAAATAAGGAAATTTCTAAGTGACCCTAAACTTTTGAACGGTAGTGTATATATACAATTTTATATGATCGAACAGACTATATATCTGCGCTAACACTAACAAAAAAATACTATTGATATATATTATATATATGTTGAGATATATCATTATATATTCCCTACCTATTCGAAGTATTCTAGTAAAAGGATAGAAGGGTAGATCGATATATATACATAAAGATAGATGGATAGATTGTATAGATAGAAATCTATCAATGCAAAAAGTGTATTGGTGGTGTAACACTGTATTTTTTTGTAACACTGTATTATTCTGGCAGAAATTCCCTCTTCTTATCTTCTACTCACACTAAAACAATGTCTGAGGAGAAGAAAAGAGGCAGGAGATTCGCTGCCAGAAGTTTTAAAAATAAACACCGATGTGATCGCTGTAATTTTTGCACTATCCACTGCGCATTAATTTTTGGTAAAAAAAACAACCAGTGGGATCCAAATCCTCACTACACCGCTTAATAAATGCCTTGGGAGATGTCAGTTCCGAAATGGGGTCACTTTTTGTGGATTTGTTTAACTATTTGACCATAGAGCCCTGCAATTGTTGGCCAAGACTGTGAAAATCACCAAAATAGGCCTCAAATACGCATGGTGCTCTTTCACTCCTGAGCCCTGTAATATGCCCTGTTATATGCCCTGTTATATGTCTTTTCATAGTGGCACGAGCTGGGCACAACATATTGGTCACTGAAATTACATATCTATGGAAAAATTGCAATTTTAACTTTGCACCATACATTGCACATTAATTTCTAGTAAAAACCACCTGTGGGGTCAAAATGCTCTCTACACCCCTTGACAAATGTCTTTAGGGGTGTAGTTTAAAAAATGGTGTCACTTCTTGGGGGTTTGATTTTTACTATTTGACATCAGAGCCTTGCAATTGTGGGCCAAAGTTGGGAACCTCACCAAATTAGGCATCAAATGTGCATGGTGCTCTTTCACTCCTGAGCTCTGTTTTGTGTCCAGGCAAGTGATAAATGCCCTAAGGCAGGGGCCTCAAACTCGGCCAGGTAAATGGGCCGCACATAGAAAAAATTTGACGGGCCGCATTACTTTCATTTCAATTTGATACAATAAAAAATTATTATTAGTTATTTGAACTACTATAATAATACTACATTACTATAATAATACCACTAGGTTTAAATTTACCGAAAATTTGAGAGTCTACTTCACGTGGTTATTTTAACAATCCAGTTTAAGTGTCGCTAAATGCAGTCTGGCTGCTCAGTTGGCAGCGTTTGGCAGACACAAGAATATCAAGATTGTGCAGCCAACTTTTAGATAGTGCCACAGTGCCCTCTGTAGGTAGTGCCACAGTGCCCTCTGTAGATAATGCCACAGTGCCCTCTGTAGATAATGCCACAGTGCCCTCTGTAGATAGTGCGACACACACACTCCCTAGTAGATAGTGCCACATCCCCCCTTGTAGATAGTGCCACATCCCCCCATTGCAGATAGTACACCACACACACACACACACACGCACTTGTAGATAGTGCCACACACACACACACACACACACACACCCACACACACCCTAGTAGATAGTGCCACACACACCCCCTAGTAGATGGTGCCACACCCACCCCCTATAGATAGTGCCACACCCCCCCTATAGATAGAGCCACACACATCCCACCCGGTCGACAGCGCTACACCCCCTCCCTGTAGATAGCTCCATTGGGGCTCCCTTTAATTTCAAGAAATTCTGCAAAATACCTGCGGGGTTTGAATGCTCACTATGCCCCTGATGAATTCCTTTATGGCTGTGGTTTCACAAATGGAGTCACTTTTGGGGGTTTCCACTGTTTTAGTCCTCAAGGGCTTTGCAAATGCGACATGGCACCCAAAAACCATTCCAGAAAAATTTTAACTCCAAAAGTCTAATCTTGCTCCGTGCCTTCTGAGCCCTGCCGTGTGTCTAAATAGCAGTTTGTGACCACATATGGGAGACATTTATTTACAAATGTTGGGGTGCTATTTCTCCTTTATTCATTGTGAAAATAAAAAAATCTGAGGTAAAACTACATTTTATGTGAAAAAATTTAGATTTAAATTTTCACAGCCTAATTGCAATAAATTCAGTTAAAAACCTGTGTGGTCAAAATTCGCACTATACCCTCAGATCAATTCTTTGGGGTTTCGTTTCAAAAAATGTTTTTTTTTGGGGGGGGGGGTGTTAGCACCACAAGACCAATTCGAACCTGACACGGTTATATATGTTCTAATAAAAAGGAGGCCCCAAAATCCACTAGGTTCTATTTTGCTTCTAAGGCCTGTGTTTCAGTTAAATATCATCCTATGGCCACATCTGAGATATTTCTAAAAACTGCATAAGCTGGGCAATATATATTATGTTTTGTTTCTCTGGTAAAACCTTCTGCATTACAGAAAAAAACATGGATTACAATTGAATTTCTGCAAAATAAATTACATTTATAAATTTCACCTCCACTTTGCTTTTAAATTCTCTGTAACGCATAAAGGGTTAAGACAATTTATAAATTCTGTTTTTGTTTTTTTTTTGTAAATTCTTTATTTTAGGGTTTTCCAACAAACAAAAAGGAAGGAAGGGTACAAAAATAAAAAAGGGAGGGGGCAACAGATCATCTTCACAATGCGAAACATCTATTAATATAATAATGCATCTCAAACAATACAATCCGGCAAAATAATGTTATATTGAGAAATCAATATGGTGTTGACCTTAAAACATGTGGCATTAAATCCCTTGAACCAATATACAGAAAATCTTGTGAGTAGATGACTTGCCTCAGGAAGACAATTTGATGGTTATCTAAATGTGGGATCAGGCTGTAGTATTAGCTAATTAGGATAAATCTACAGATTTATAAAATTGTATCCAATTGTCCCATATATGTTGGAATTTGTCTAGGTCTTGGTTCAAAAGCCATTTAGTTTTTTCGTACGATTGTATTATATTTATTTCTCTTAACCACTCAGTTATTGTAGGGGAATCAACCTCTTTCCAGTGTCTAGCTATTAAGGTCTTTGCTGCACTTATAAGATGTGGTAAAGCAGAGTTACGATTTATATATTAATACGACATGTCTAGGTTAAGTAGTGTTAGTTCTGGAGTAAGAGTAATGTCTTTGGCTAGAAATTTTCTTAAGATGCCTTGGACCTTTTGCCAAAATGGGAGTATTAAGGGACATTCGTACCATATATGCAAAAGCGCCCCCTTTGCTGTTCCACATCTCCAACAAGTGGGAGAATAAGACGGATCGATCTTATTGAGAACCTATGGAGTTTTATACCACCTCGCTATGATCTTATAATTAAGTTCCTGGATTCTTGTTGAGATTGAGAAAGAGTGAGAGTGGTTTAAGATTATTTTGGTTTGTTCTGCTGAGAATTTAGTGTTTAGGTCTTTCTCCCATCTTGAGATATAGGAAGGTGGATCTGAGGTTAATAATAATGACTTGTATAATTTCGATATCATACTCTTGACCGGTTTTGGTTGGTGACCAAATTTTGATAATAAATTATATGATGTTGAGTCAGTAATCTCTGGTGAGAACAGTCTGACTGCTTCCAGGATCGTTTTGTCGTCTTGTTCACTTAAGTTTGAATCCTTAAACTCGGGCAGATCCGTTAGTTGGTGTACAATTTTGTTGTTTTTAATTAAATGTTTTACCGCTAAGGTAGCTAATGTTGGATTATCAGAAATGGTCTGTTTCAAGGATCTGAATTTGTTAGGTATGAGAAATGAGAAAGGCGTCAGTTCACAGATATTTGGGACCATCAGGTTTTTCTTGTTAAGTTTGTGCCAAGTCCGTAGAGTGAAATTTGTCAGAGAGTTTCCGATTGTGTTGTATTGAATTCTATTGTGGGGGGTGATCCACATATATCTTTCAAATTTTTGGTTAAGCATATGCAGTTCTATGTCCGTCCATAATTTGCGTTTTGGATAAAAGTATAGTTCTAGGACTCTGTTGATATGGGTTGCGTCTCTATACTTCTCAAAATCAGGTAGTCCAATCCCTCCCATTTTCCTAGGTTTAGTCAAGGTGTCATATTTGACTCTAAATCCCTTTGAATGCCAAATAAACTTTGTTGTTATTTGTTTAAGGTTTTTAAAAAAGGAGTGGGGAATGTTAATGAGGGGAATGTTAGGAGGGTCTGTAGAAAGTAGAGGACTTTGGGTAGAATTATCATCTTCACAAGATTAGTTCTTCCGAACCATGAGGTTTGTATTGAGTTCCAATTTATAAGATCTTTTTTTTATTTTTTCCAACAGAGGTTTGTAGTTCAGATCAAATAGTTTTGTCAAGTCTGGATCTATCTTAATACCTAGATAATTTATGCTAGTGCAGGTGTTTTTGAAAGGGGACATCTTAGATAATGAGGTCCAATTTCTTGTACACACGTTTATATTAAGGAGTTCCGATTTTGAATTATTTATTTTAAAATTGGATATTTTCCCAAACAGTTCAAATTCCTTGAGCAGAATCTTAAGCGATGTGTTCGGATTTGTCATAATAATGAGCATATCGTCTGCGAAGGTCACAGTTTTATGTTCAGTTTTATTGCATAAAATTCCTTTAATTTTTGCATTTTCTCTTATTCTTTGGGCTAAGACTTCCATCGTTAAAATGAATAACAAGGGGGATAATGGACAGCCTTGCCTTGTTCCATTTCTAATTTGAAATGGCTGTGAGAGGACTCCGTTAATTTTAATTCTAGCGGATGGGTTGATGTACAAGGCCATAATTTTGTCTAATAAATTTTCTGGTAAACCAAACTTTACAAGAGTAGATTTTAAAAATTGCCAGTTGACCCTATCGAACGCTTTTTCTGAGTCTGTTGATAGGAGAGCTAACGGTATATTTTGTTTTTTAGCATATTGTATAATATTAATTATTCTCAAGGTGTTGTCTTTTGCTTCCCTGTTGGGAGTGAAACCCACTTGCTCAGGATTTATAAGGGAGGGTAGTAGGGGTTGTAGTCTGTTTGCAATTATTTTAGCATAGATTTTAACGTCATTATTAATTAATGAAATCGGTCTGTAATTGCTACAGAGTGTGGCATCTTTGCCTTCTTTAGGGATCAAGGTGAGGTGAGCAGTAAGAGATTCTTTACGGAATGGATTGGAGGAATCTATGCTCTAAATTCTGTTTTAAGTGCAGTTTTTAAAATGGGGTGATTTATGGGGGTTTCTAATATTTAGGCCCCTAAAAGCCACTTCAGAACTGAACTGGTCCCTAAAAAAAATAGATATGGAAATGTTCTTGAAAATGTGAGAAATTGCTGCTAAAATTATTAGCCTTGTAACATCCTAGAAAAATAAAAGTGCATTCAAAAGGGATGCAAACATAAAGTAGACATATTGGAAATGTTAAGTAGTAAATATCTTGTGTGGTATAACTGTCGGTCTTACAAGCAGATACATGTAAATGTAGAAACATTTTAATTTATTCAAATTTTGCCTAAATTTTTATGTTTTTTTTCCAATAAACAGTGAATTTATCGACCAAATTTTACGACTAACATAAAGTACAATATGTCACGAGAAAATAACAGAATCGTTTGGATAAGTAAAACTATTCCAAAGTTATTACCACATAAAGTGACACGTCAATTTTGAAAAAAAGGTTCTGTGTCCACAAGGCCAAATTTTACTGTCTCCAAGGTGTTAAACATCAAAAGCACACTGAAACAATGTGTTATGCTTAGCTTAGTGGGTATTCCAAAACACGGTAGCATACAAATGTCTAATTGGTGGCGAGCCCACTGCTGGGACCCACACTGCTAGGGAGCTTGGGGTTCCCATGTCTCCAAAATTAGAGGAGATGTAAAGCTTTTATTGTGCAGTCCCCATAGAAGTCTATGGAAAGTAATGAAATGGATACCATATAATATACATTGGTGGTATGCAGAGGCTGAGAAAGTAAGGACAGAGTAGGGGGAAAAGGATAGGTGAGTTTGCGCGGTCTACCGTTCCGTGGCTGAGTTGTGGTTACCCCTTGAAACATCAACTTCCCAAAAATAGCACTTACAGGTGATGGGGGCAGATCAGAAATTTCATGAACTGACTCGTGGCAAAGGTGCAAAGGTGGCATCCTATGACAGTGACTTGTGTAAAAGCACAGAGTTCTTGAGTACGACCCACGGATGTAGCCATCTTTAACTTGATTCTGATAACTTGCTGCAGCGTGATATCACACAACAAAAGCCACTGAAAAGTAATTGAAAAAGTCAAGATAAGGGATCTAGCCACTGTTTATTTACTGCGTTAAAAGTCAAGGTAAAGACGGCTACATCTGTATACTACTACCAATATTAGCTTTTTTGTAGGAGACTCAAAGACTGAATAGAAATGAGTACAGAGTTAATATGTAAAACCATATTGAATTAAAATGATTCTTCAGAGAAGGTGTAATGTTTACTACTATGCATGAAACGAAATAGTACCTTCTGTCAAAACCCTGACTGCAGGGTAAAGGAGGCTGTGTGCAGAGCTTTCTGTGAAGACTCTACTGTTGTGCGTAGCTCTGATGATGATGAGATGTGACATGTCTTTATGTACTGGGAAAGTAAAACATTCACTGTGCAATTCAGCATTTTAGCCAAAGTATTTCAATTGTATGTGTTTCAGGTACAAAGACCTTATGTTCCCTGGGCAATATTCCTTCTCAACGGTTTAAGATCAATATCACGGGTGCTTGTAGTACTGACATGTATTCTATTTGTTCTGCTTTATTCATTCATATCAAAGGAAAATGTTATACTAGAAGGAATATAACTCTTCAGGATGTTTTTTTTTCTCTCTCTCAATTTGTAATCTATAACTGATTTGGCAGTAATCCAGAGCAAGGGCTGTCTTTTTTTTAATATTATTATCAGGAGTAACATACAGTAAAATTTCCTTTTATTGAAGTAAACACATTGATGCCTGATGTGACTGACATAGAGATGTTGACTTGTTGGACTGCGCAATTCACCTATGGACATGCATTTCCATCAAGACATTTGGCAGAAAGTATAGAAGGCAAGCTACTGGATAAATGCTTGACGAGAGTCTTCACACTTATTCTCAGGCTCTGCACAAAAATCTCATTATCCATACATACCAGGGTGTAACTATAAGGGTCGCAAATGCACCTGGGTGATAGTGGCCCAGTGGTACCTCTACAACTTAAGAGCACAACATTACCGTAAGGGCAGACTCACACGTAGTGTATAAATGCGCCACAAAATCTGCCAACGGTAATTCCGTAGCAAATTCCACAACAGAATTACTGTTAGGGGGGATTCACACGAGCGTGTATTCGGTCCGTGCGGGCCGCGTGGTGTTCACGCGGCACGCATGGAGCAATACAAGTCTATGGGGCAGTACAGACAGTCCGTGCTTTTTGCGCAGCGTTTGTCTGCTGCGCAAAAAGCGCGACAGGTTCAATAACTCTGCGTATTTCGCGCATCACGCACCCATTGAAGTCAATGGGTGCGTGAAAACCACGCAGGTTGCACGGAAGCACTTCCGTGCGAACCGACTGAAACAGCGCACAAGCTGTCAAAAGGATGAATGTAAACAGAAAAGCACCACGTGCTTTTCTGTTTCCGAACATCCAAACGGAGTGTCATTGCGATGAGCGAAGCCGGACAAGCGTATCGAACTTCACCGGGTTCGGCCGAACTTGTTTTGGCCGAACCCGGCAAAAAAATTATCGGTACGCGACGTCAGGAGATAGTCACTGTCCATGGTGCTGAAAGAGTTAAACTGTTTCAGCACCATGGACAGTGACTACCGATCCCAATAAACATGAACCTGTAAAAAAAAACGAAGTTCTGACTTACCGCTAACTCCCGGCGTCTTCCTCCAGTCTGACCTCCCGGGATGACAATTCAGTCCAAGTGACAGCTCCAGCCAATCACAGGCCAAGCACAGGCTGCAGCGGTCACATGGACTGGCGCGTCATCCAGGGAGGTGGGGCCCGATGTCGAGAGGCGCGTCACCAAGGACGCGTCACCAAGGCAACAGCCGGGAAGTTCTCGGTAAGTACGAACTTTTTCTTTTTTTTCAACAGGTTTTTCTATATTGTGTTCGGCATTCACTGTCGAGGGTGCTGAAAGAGTTAGCTCTTTCAGCTCCTTGGACAGTGACGGGCGTCGACTAGCCTCATCTCTATGATGGCGGCTGCGCGAAAATCACGCAGCCGCGCATCAGACACGGATGACACACGCAGCTGTCAAATGGTTTTTGCGCGCACAAAACGCAGCGTTGTTTGCGCGCGCAAAAACGCAACGTTCGTGTGTATCTGCCCTTACTGTGGTGTATTTCCTGCAGATTTTTAATTTTAGCATGGAATTTCACATATCATTGAAGTCCATGATGAAATTCCCCGTTCAAACCCAGCAACGCATAGAAAATGCTTAACACCTTACTGCCCGCCCACCGTCTTTCGACGGCAGGCGGTGCAGGTGCTTAGTCTACTTTGGCGTCGCTGTAGAAGAGGCTGATGAGCGCTCATGCTCTAACCAGTCGACTACAACAATTGTATTCATTCTGTCAAAATGACGGAACCCTTGCACAACTTACACAAACGGAAACCATTGGCACCGGATTCGTCACCATTTAAATCAATGGTAATGGAAGCAGAAACCTATGGTTTCCGTTTCTGTCAGTCAGGGCTCCGTTCCGACGGAAAGCTCAGACAGGACGTTGGAACGGAGCCTTGATGCAGATGTGAGCGAAGCCTAACATGTAACATATCGATATAGCTATATGCTGAGCAACCCACTAGATAGACTACCTAATCAACAAAATAGAAAGATGCATAAATAATGTGAGTTGGGGTCCTGAGAACAAAAGTGACTTGCTGATAAGTGAAGCCTCAGGAGATCCCCAAAAATTCTGAACATCCTGTTCCAAGATAACTGAACTAACCTGTTACTACTCTGATCTGTCCTTGGATGGAAATTGCCTTGTTCTAAACCTTAACAGCCCATGTGTTTTACGTAAAATACCCCACAGGAAAGAACACTTTACTCTGCTGCTTATAAATAATAAATTCTCTGAACCCAGTCAAACAAGTTTTAAAAGTTTAAGAAAAAGTTTGACAATTATCCAGTACAAATGAGCTTTGTAAAAAAAGATAGAGGTAAGTATTTGAGATCTAGCAGGGTTTATCAATATATTTCCACCTTCCTCCTGCATCTAACTCCTGCCTAACATTGAGAAGACTTGAGAAGAAGAAGAAGTAATACAGACTAAATAAGCAGTCCCGAAATTAGTAGGTTTTTCAGATAGAAATAAGTCAACTGCCAGCTGGAGGGAATTTAATGCAAATCTAGCTAGCTTTTGCTGGTTTGATTTAGTTTTGCTACATTGCTTCAGATACCTTAAGCACAACTAGACTGTTAAATAAAATAAGGGATTTACAAGTGAATGGTAAAAATGGCTGGGAGTGGAAAAAGTAAAAACATCACACGGATTAATCGGGTAGATAAGCTTCGTAGAGACATGCCTCGGCTCAGTAAAGACTGACTGGCAAAGAATTCTTCTTCAAATCCTTGTCTACTTTGATTGACTGCTGGTCTAAGAAAGTTATAGCTAATTAATGTCATCCTCATTTATTCTGTGTGAGTAGAGTATAGAGATAGACAAGGCCTTGAAACGGGAGGGGAATGTTCTAGGTAATTCTGAGATTAATAGGGAAACGTCTGCTGCAAAGGCCATTTGAAAAGTACTGGAGATTAGCATGGGAGGTGTGAATCCGCCTGATAAACAGACTCTTACAGCAATCAGCCTAGGCAAGGATGAGCAGGGAATAGTCCAGTGTCTAAAAAGTGAGAATACACACTGAATGCCAGAAAAGAGCGCAAGAACATACTCCGTCCTATTATAAAATGTATTTTTTTTATCTTGTAACAGACTGTCAGTTCCTTTTAAAATCATCAAAACACAAAGTTATGCTACAATCGACAAACATGTTCATTTTTAATAGACATCAGAATCCGGTAATATCATTAGGGATCACAATGTGACGTCAATGCAGCTTCTACTATTGAATATGAAATATTAAACCACATAACATTGTATTACATTTTATACTTCTATTACCATTTTTATCTAAAGTGGATTTTGTGGTTTTTCGAGTCATTCTTGTAAATAAGATATACATACAATTCCCTTCACATGAATGGGGCTGAACTGCAACACCACACACAGTGCATTCCTCTCTTTAGGAAACAAGCCTATGAGTCTAAGTCAAGTGTTAACTAGGAAAGACTGGGCCCCATAGCAAACTTTTGACTGGGCCCCCCCGTCTCCTTCATGCCACACACAGCCGCCCTTGTAGATAGTAACCCCCCCCCCCCCGTAGATTGCGCCATACAGCACCCCTGTAGATTGTGCCATACAGACTCCGTGTGGATAGTGCCATACAGACCCCCTGTAGATAGTGCCATACAGCCCACTGTAGATAGTGTCATACAGCCCACTTTAGATAGTGCCATACAGCCCGCCCCTGTAGATTCTGCCATACAGACCCACTGTGGACAGTGCCATACAGACCCCCTGTAGATAGTGCCATACAACCACCCTGTAGATTGTGCCATACAGCCCCCTGTAGAGTCTGCCATACAGCCCCCCCATTGTAGACAGTGCTATACAGCCCCCCAATAGATAGTCACACACCCCTTGTAGATAGTGCCACACAGCCCCCTGTAGATACTGTCCCCTCCCCCTTGTAGACAGTGCCATACAGCCCCCCTTGTGGATGGTGCCCCCACCTCCCCCTTGTAGATAGTGCCACCCATCTCCCCCTTGTAGATAGTGTCCCAATCTCCCCCATATGGATAGTGCCATACAGCCCCACCTCCCTCTTGTAGACCATGCCCCCACCTCCCCCTTGAAAGCAGTGCCATACAGCCCCACCTCCCTCTTGTAGATGGTGCCCCCCACCTCTCTTTTGTAGATGGTTCCCCCCACCTCCCTCTTGTAGAAAGTGCCATACAGCCCCTACCTCCCCCTTGTAGGCAGTGCCATACAGCCCCCACCTCCCCCTTGTAGGCAGTGCCATACAGCCCCCACCTCCCCCTTGAAGACAGTGCCCCCACCTCCCCTTGTAGATACTTCCCCTCACCTCCCTCTTGTAAATACTTCCCCCCCACCTCCCTCTTGTAGATAGTGCCATATAGCCCTCACCTCCCACTTGTAGACAGTGCCCTCCACCTCCCTCTTGTAGAAAGTGCCATACAGACCCCCAACCTCCCCCTTGTAGACAGTGCCATACAACACCGCGACTCCCCCTTGGAGACAGTGCCTCCCACCTCCCCCTTGTACATAGTGCCATAAAGCCCCCTACCTCCCCCTTGTAGACAGTGCCCCAAAACAAATTAAATAAAAATGTAATACTCACCCAGGCCCTGTTCCCGTGACGATCGGAGCTGCTCCACAACGCCGATAGAATCCTTGCGTAGGTCGGAGTGGTCCAGTGAACTGTCCTGAGCAGGGATCCTGTCCCTGCGCCTGATTGGCTGCAGGCCGAACGGCCTGTAGCCTAGTAGATAGCAGAGCTGCTCTGCCTCCCTGCTCTGACATAGTGTTCAATAGTCAATAATCTATTGAATGTGGCGTTGCTACCGCAGTAGCAGCCATAGCGGCGCCACCGGGTATGAGGGGGCCCGTGTCGGCATACAAAAAGAAAGTCTGAGAGGGAAGACCCCCTTTAATTGTGTTACAGGAAATCTGAGTCACACGATCGATAAAATAAAATAGATAAAAATTAATCAACTGCTGCAATATTTGCTAAAGCCCAAATAGTACTCCTCCCTGATGTTTTGCTACATGACTTCTTTAGAGTTTGAGATTACATTATTAATTATAATTACATGATTTTGTCCTTCAATAGGAGAAAGAAATTTATCGCTGGCCAGTGAGGGAGTCTGTAAAAACTATGTTGGCAATGGGCTGGAGCGTAGAAAGAACTAAAGAAGGAGAAGCCTTAGCACTACACCGGGAAAACGAAAAGATGCGCAGCATTTCCCAAACTAACCAGGTAAATTAGGCAAAATATTTACAGGGACAATGTCTGGGTACAACTTCACTGTGCTCCCGTCACAAGGATAGAGTGCATCTCCCCCGTGTACGGAATCCAGCCTCTCTGTTATAAAAAAACAAATTGTGGGCACAGCTGTTGGATGAATTATAATAACCTTTTTATTCTGCTGCTTCAAAATATAACACTATATCAACACTTTAGCATGATACTTTCTGTTGGTCACACAGATTATGCAGATTCATTTATGGGAATCACTTTGAAGTTGCACAACTGAGGCATCCATAGCAATGCATGGACTTCCTGCAACTTAGTGCATATGTGACACAGACGTTACAGTTTGGAGAAACACAGAAGTAGTATTATGATTCAATTTTGGCACAATTTACAACAGCTGCACACCAGTTGAATGTGCATGGAGATCAAGGCAGTCTTAAGACTTTTGCATTGCTTTTGCTTATACAGTGTGCACAATTATTAGGCAAGTATTTTGACCATATCATCATTTTTATGCATATATTCCAACTCCAAGCTGTATAAACTTGACAGCTTATTGGATTAAGGCATATCAAGTGATGTGTATTTGTGTAATGGAGATCAAAACCCTATATCAAGGTGTGCAGACTTATTAGGCAGCTTGTTTTGCTCTGGCAAAATGGGCCAAAAAACAGATTTAACAGACTCTGAAAGGTCAAAATTTGTTAAGTATTTCAGAGGGATGCAGCACTCTTCCAATTGCTAAGATATTTGCGCGTGACCACAGAACCATCAAACGTTTTGTTGCAAATAGTCAACAGGGTCGTAAGAAAGGTGTTGAGAAAAAAAAGCACAAATTAACTGCCAAAGATTTGAGAAGAATCAAACGTGAAGTGACCAGGAACCCATTATTCTCCAGTGCTGTCATATTCCAGAACTGCAGCCTACCTGGAGTGCCCAGAAGTACAAGGTGTTCAGTGCTCAGAACATGGCCAAGATAAGGAAGCCTAAAACCTGACCACCACTGAACAAGACACAGAAGATGAAACATCAAAACTGGGCCAAGAAATATCTGAAGACGATTTTTCAAAGGTTTAATGGACTTATGAGATGAGAGTGACTCTTGACAAACCAGATGGATGGGCCCGTGGCTGGATCAGTAACAGTCACAGAGCTCCACTTCGACTCACAAGCCATCATGGCTGAGGTGAGGTATTGCTTGGGCTGGTATTATAAAAAATTAGCTAGTTGAACCTTTTCATTTTGAAGATGGAACAAAAATCAACTCCCAAACCTACTGCTAGTTTTTAGAAGACACTTTCATCAAGCAGCGGTACAGGAGAAAGTCTGCATCTTTTAAGAAAACCATGATTTTTATGCAGGAAAATGCTCCATCGCATGAAGTACTCCACTGCATGGCTAGCCAGTAAAGGCCTTAAAGATGAAAGAATAATGACATGGCCCCCTTCCTCATGTGACCTAAACCCTATTGAGTACTTGTGGGCCCTTCTTAAACGGCAGATTTACGGTGAAGGAAAACAGTACACCTCTCTGAACAGTGCCTGGGAGGCTGTGGTTGCTGCTGCATAAAAATAAGTTGATCGTCAACAGATTTAAAAACTGACAGACTCCATGGATGTTATTGAAAAGAAGGGTGGCTATATTGGTCACTGATTTTTTTTAATTTGGAAATGTCAGAAATGTTTATTTCTAAATTTTGAGTTGTGCGGTTATTATTCTCAGTTTTAGGCCCCATACATACAAACGTGCTTTTGCGGCCGCAATTCCCCCAAAAATCCATGGGTGGATTGTGGTCCCATTCATTCCTATGGGGCCATGCACACGACTGTGGTTTTCATGGTCCGTGCATGACCCGGGAGCCTGGACCACAGAAAGAACGGGCATGCCGTATTACGGCCGTGTTCTGCGGTCCAGGCTCATTGAAAATAATGGCTGCGGCCATGTGCATGGCCCGCGATTTGCGGTCGGCTAGCGGCTGACAGTCCGCTGCCAGCCGACCCGAAAATCACGGCCGTGCACATGGCTACGGTCGTGTGCACGAGGCCTAACAGATAGAAAAAAAAAAACAGGTGAGATGAGAAAATTTTCCTTTTTCATTTAGTTACATAATAATTCCGCACACTAATAGTTGCCCAATAATTATGCACACTTAGATATTCTCCTAAGAAAGCCAAAACCTCACGTTTATATTCCTAAAAATTCAGGTTTGTGGTTTATTAACATTTTGGATTGACCGACAGCACTGCAATGGTTGAATAATAAAATGAATCCTCAAAAATACAACTTGCCTAATAATTGTGCACACAGTGTATATATAAATTCATAAAATGCATGTGGTACCACTAAATTAGGCCAGAACTAATGTAACTAAATGAGGCAAAATTATGCAGCTATTATGGAATTGTACAACTAATAATTAAGGTTAAAATCAATATTTTACAGGGAAACGGCTATAGCCCCACCCCAATCGATTTGAGCAATGTTGTCCTTTCCAGAGAACTCCAGGTTAGTACTTCTCATCATATATAATTGTTTTATTCAAAGACTTTGTAAACCATTGCTATCTTTTCTTTTAGGCCTCATGCACACGGCCGTGCCCGTAATCACGGTCCACGATTACGGACACGGCCTGCCGCTGGCAGCCGCGGACAGCTATCCACATTTTAGACTTATGCTCCCGTATAAAGTATGGGAGCACGGTCCGTAAAAAGCAAAAGATCGGGCATGTCCTAACTTTTGCGGAGGCTTTCTACGGCCCGGACACCATCCCGCAAATATACGGGAAGATGTCCATGGTCAATAGAAATGAATGGGACCGTAATTGCGGACTGCAATTACAGTCCGCAATTACGGACTAAATCTATGGTTGTGTGCATGGGGCCTTAATGCATGTATTTTTTTTATTTAAAAAAAAATTCTAAAAGATTTTTATTAAAAATGTTGTTTCAATTTGCTCTGAGCACAGCCTTCAGTCAGATAAATTGACATATTCGGGTTAAAGTGCAAAGATGCATCTTCTATGCAAAGTGGACGCATAGAAGCTGCATTTCACAAACAAAGCAACATTTTTTAATAAAGATGTATTAGAAAAATATTTTTTCATGCAAAAATACATACATTAATTAAAAATAAAAGGAAAGGTTTATATAGTCTCAGAATAACAAATTGTTGCTTTTCTGAGCACGTTTACTTTCATCGGCTTGGACTTTGTGCACAGTATTTTACTTAATAAGGCCCGATTTTTGACTTGGAAAAAATGCTGTTGGACTTCTGGCACACTGTAACTCAGAAGATTATTAGCCAAAAATTCTTTAGGCTTTTCGTTCTCTGAGATTTGCAATACGGGCATTTCTGTTACATGTTCTAGCCCAATCATGCAGCAAATCACAGCAAAAAGTTTTCCTTTAAATGTTAAGTGAGAAAAAGAAAGTCATAAAGAAATAATATAATAAATCAATATTTGTCTTCTTCAAGACTCTTCTGCTCCTGCAGTCTTACTATGTTGTGGCCCCCAAGTGTATGTAGCTGTCTAGTTTGAATAATCAAACAGTGTTTTGAGTTCTTTTTTTCACCTCCGATGTCTAATCCCATTACTGTATATCTTAAAATCAGCATG
The DNA here is from genome assembly GCF_050947455.1 of Rhinoderma darwinii. NCBI lineage: Eukaryota > Metazoa > Chordata > Amphibia > Anura > Rhinodermatidae > Rhinoderma > Rhinoderma darwinii. Next base: position 50,779,877 of record NC_134698.1, read on the forward strand.
GTTTATAGCAATGGGGAATACAGAACCAAAAAGCTAGCATATGTATAGCTGTAATTGATCGCTACTTCTAGAAAAATGTGGGCACATTCAGGGCATTTGTCCCCCAATATTCCAAACTACAACAAAATTTTACTTCATCTGCTGAATTTACCTCGATTTATCTATGCTGAGCATCTATTCCATGAGTACCTTTAGTACACAGATAAAAATCAACCATCATATCTGAACTGTATCAGCAATTACATTATTCTATGGGGTAAGGGATTATGGAAAAAGTTATTCAGATAAGGGACCACTGAGATTCCCTAACCCGAAATGTGATTGTGATCATATCTAAGAGTTACAGGTCGACTGTGAACAGAACTTTTGGGCTCCACGATCACCCTTCCTGCACTTATGCTGTGCATTTCATTGTTCCCAAGACAATGGGAGAAGAGGTATCACTGGCTGGTATGAGGCTAGCGTTTAGTAGTCTTATGATAATAGAACTGCCTGAAACATGGGAAGTGCTGTCATGGAAGCATTACCCTCAGGAGCCTGTAACTTCCACCGGTGCAACCACTTATAATTCGGCTCAGGAATAGATATGAGCTATTTATTTTGTCTGGTCAGTCCAAAGAATACAATGGGAGTTTCAATACTCCTATATTTTTTGTTAAAGAGGCTCTGTCACCACATTATAAGTGCCCTATCTCCTATATAGGGAGACCGGCGCTGTAATGTTTGTGACTGTAATGCTTTTTATTTCGAAAAACGATCTATTTTAAGCCACTTCATGAGCGATTTTTAGCTTTATGCTAATGATTTTCTTAATGCCCAAGTGGGCGTGTTTTTACTTTACACCAAGTGGGCGTTGTACAGAGGCGTGTATGACACTGACCAATCAGCGTCATACACTTCTCTCCATTCATTTACACTGCACTAGCGATATAGTTATATTGTTATGTGCAACTACATACACGAATACTAACATTACTGTAGTGTCCTGATAATGAATATACATCACTACCAGCCTGGACGTGATGTTTATTCAGAATCCTGACATGTCTGTAGTGTCTCTGTGAGATTCCAGCAAAGCAAGCGTAATGTCGCGAGACTACAATGTAACCTGTCATTTCAAACGAGATTACGCTTGCCTTGCTGGAATCCCACAGAAAAGATTCAGAAGTGTCAGGATTCTGAATAAACATCACATCCAGGCTGGTAGTGATGTATATTCATTATCAGGACACTACAGTAATGTTAGTATTTGTGTATGTAGCTGCACATAGTGATATAGCTATATCGCTATCTGCAGTGTAAATGAATGGAGAGAAGTGCATGACGCTGATTGGTCAGTGTCATACACTCCTCTGTACAACGCCCACTTGGTCTAAAGTAAAAACACGCCCACTTGGGCATTAAGAAAATCATTAGCATAAAGCTAAAAATCGCTCATAAAGTGGCTTAAAATAGATCGTTTTTCTAAATAAAAAGCATTACTGTCACCTACATTATAGCACCGATCTTATATAGGAGATAGGGCACATATAATGTGGTGACAGAGCCTCTTTGATATACAAAAAAGGAATTAAAAACCCGGACAGTTTTTTTCAATGCTTCCTAAATTCAGAAATGGTAAAACTCAAATCAGGTGAATTTTTTTACTTATCTCTAACTGGGAATTAAATATTCCAATTTTTTTTTTTCCAATTCAAAATTTTTTATTGGTTTTAATACAAACATTTATCAAAACATTCAGAGAAAATGTGTCCGCATAATAAAAGAACATTACAAATAGGGCACAGCTCAAACAGAAAATAGACATCACATCCTATGAAGAGCACACAGTATGCCAGCCTTCTGAGTAGTCATAACTGGAAGGAACATTGCTTAAAAGTAAGGAAAAAGAATCATACAATAATTAATCGACTTCCTACACATCCCAAAATGCACTGGCCACAACATGTGAGCACAAACACAAGAAGCAATGACCCCCAAAGTAGACACCAGAAAGAAAGAAATGGTGACAAGAATAGGAGACACACAAAGGCAAGGGAAAGACAGGGAGAGTTTATGGGGAACCTGGACTCCAATTCCTAAATATTCCAATTTTGAACCCCTTAACGCAGAATGACTTACATGTACATTATTTTAATCACTCGGGCCCAGAAGCTATGCCTGTGCTAAGCCTGGCTATGAATAACAGTCAGGCTCCCGCTGCAATAGCCGTTTAACCTGTTAAATGCCGTGGTCAATAGTGACCCTCTGTCACCCATCAGAGGAATGTGACTGTGGACTGCCGATGGGTTGCCTTGACAGCCAGGGGCCTAACAAAGGCCTCTAGGCTTGCCATGACTTTATGCCTAATAGGCCTTTCCAAAGACACAGTTTTACATTGACAAGCAGCTTTGGTATAATAAGTATATCAAAGCAATATATCAGCAATAAAATTCTCACTTTGTGAAGTTTCCTAGTGCAACTAAAAAAATGATTCATGTATGTATATACAGTGGATATAAGAATTCTACACACCCCCATTAAAATGCCAGGTTTTTGTCATGTTACAAAATCAGTCCAAAATTTATAATTTCAGAACTTTTTCCACCTTTAATGTCACCTATAATCTGCATCATTGTATTGAAATACAAACTCAAATCTTTAAGGCCTGGGTTTTTTGCAGGAGAAAAATCTGCCTCAAAATTCCGTTTGTAATTTTGAGGCAGATTTTCCTCTGCCTGCATGCAGTTTTTCGCAGCATTTGTGGCCATTGAGCACCGCGGGCATAAAACGCAGCGAAATACACTTTCTCTGCCTCCATTGATGTCAATGGGAGGTCAGAGGCGTAAACGCCCGAAGATAGGGCATGAAATCAATGGGAGGCATTTTCGGCCGTTTTTTGGGCGTTGTTTTCCAACTGGCCGTGTTTTTACTTCTTTACCAACTGGGCGTTGTAAAGAGAAGTGTATGACACTGACCAATCAGCGTCATACACTTCTCTCCATTCATTTTTAGCAGTACTCGCAGCATAACGTGATCTCGCGAAATCACACTGTGCTGTCACATACTCCCACATTAACTTTACCGAAGTGTCTTGAGAGTGAATAGACATTGTTTTCAGCCAGGTTGCGATGTCTATTCACACTCCCGACACTTTGGTAAAGTTTCTTGGGGACTTACGCACACAGCACGGCGGGATCTCGCGAGATCACTCTGTGCTGTCATTCACAGAAACTTGATCTAAGTGTTGGGAGTGTGAATAGACATCGCGTCCTGGCTGAAAGCGATATCTATTAACTCTCAAGATACTTCGGTAAAGTTAATGGGGGGGTATATGACAGCACAGCGTGATCTCGCAAGTACTGCTAAAGATGAATGGAGAGAAGAAACTAATTAGCATAAATCTAAAATTGTGCATAACTTGCTCAAAATTGATAGTTTTTCAAAATAAAAAAAAACACTGTTGTTATCTACATTACAGCGCCGATCAGATTATGTAGGAGATAGCGCATTATAATCTGGTGACAGAGCCTCTTTATGCTCAAAATAGGCCTGGTCGTTAAGGAGTTAAAGATTAAAAAAAAAAAAAAAAACAGAACAAAAAGGGGCTTTGATATAGATTTGCTGGTTTATCTCTTTTAAATCATGATTAATGGATATTTTACTTGTACAGGGGATGGTAGAAGTGATGGCAGAAAACTACCACAACATTTGGGCTAAAAAGAAGAAGATGGAGTTGGAAACTAAAGGTAAGCGATTGGAGAAAAAAAAATTATGTTTTGTAAGTCAGTACTCACTTATATAAATAAGATAAGGTCTTTTTGGTTGTAATATACTGAAATTGTTACAACTAAAGTAGTTGTTTTATTAATACTTAGTACTGGTTAAGTTGATATGCATAATTGCATGCTAACAGAGTCTTTTCCTGAAGGTGGAGGCAGCCACCCCCTGTTGGTGCCTTACGACACATTAACGGCGAAAGAGAAAGCTCGGGATCGCGAGAAAGCTCAAGAATTGTTCAAATTCTTGCAAGTAAATGGTTATGCTATATCCAGGTAAAGGTTTTTCACAGATAAGACCTGTGTATATGTATGTATAATCCCTAAAAGGGTACCTTGACATTAAATTGATAGTAGTCCCATCAGCTGTAATCTGTAAGGAAATGTTTCAATAAGTGTTAAATTCCCCTGCAGCAACTCTACCGGGGACATGAAGCATTATACACTGCGTATTCAAATCAATGGCTTGTCTGTGTAATGCAGGACAGATCCTCCAAAGCGATCAAAGAAACACACTTTGTAGCTGTGGCCAAATAGATGAAAATCCTGAACAAAGGACCCTACTCTATTAACTCAAGTTTCCCGAATGGTATATATGAAAATAGGTTTTCTAAATTAGACAAACCCTTTAATATAGCTATCTTAATACCCTCCATCCATCCATGTTAAACAGTGGGATACAGCGGGGGTAGGTTAGGAGCGCCGTGCCTCCTTCGTTTCCATATTCACTATAAATGCAACATGTAAAATTTGATAAATGCTGTAAGTTCAAGCAAATTCAGAAACTTGGTAGGCCGAACAGATGCTTGGAGAAGATTTACATGCGGCCTACTGCAGGGGAGCTGGAGCATCAGTAAACTAAACAACTATCTAATTGATAGGTGGAACATTGTTAAAAAGGAAAACCTAGAGGAAGGCGGTGGGAAGAAAGGTTTGGTGTGTGAGGGGGTAGAGGTACAGGAGAATTCATTCAGTTGCTCAGTAATGCTACAAATGGCAGCAGGATTGGGACAACTTTTTGAAAAATAAACATTGGTCATAAGCAATAGATGCAACAATGTAGTCTGTAAAGTAACCATAGAAGCTAAAAGGGTAAAGTGACGTCACAGATAAACTAAGAAGGAGGATATGTGCATTTGAGTGGACATTGCTTTACCTTTACGGCTGCTTTGAAGAAAAGCTTCATTATTGATAATCATTGGCCATATAGTTAGCAATTCTAAAAATAAGCATGTTTGTAATATACTGTATTTTCATTGCCTTTTTTTTTGCTATTTTCATTTGTTCCGTTCACATTTACGCTGAAGTATAGAAACAATTTCCTGTTGCTTGATCTATTATGAAACCTTATAATTATTATTATTATTAATAATAATAAAAACTCTTATTAAGTTTCTTTCTTTAGTATTTAGGCTACACTGTGCTTTGCTGCTGTAAATAGGCTGTGAATTTCCTTGGCTCATTAACACCTTAATACCCCCTGTAGTTCTGCTCACAAATGCCTCATATACAATTTAGTTATTCGTATGTTAATCAGACTGTTTGGATGTTTCTGTTTATGAACATCAAGTATTAATGTGTTCATAAGGCAAGCTGTGCGGAGTATTTACACAACCCATAAAGAGAGTAAAAATAAAGCCAACCTGCATGGCAACTAATTCCACACAGCAGTAGATTATTATTTTTTTTTTTACTCTGCACAGAAGCGAAGGAAGGGTATTTGGTTAATGACAGGATATTGTAGATTGTACATGTGCAGTTAATAAAAGGTAGATTTTCACTATAAGGAGTATCTAGAGGAAACAAATAATTTATCAATATTATGTTATTCCTTTTATCGAATACAGTGTTCAGCAGGGTTGCAGACAATTTCAGATTTCCAGCGGTTGTCCAGCAGACAGATTGTAAACATAGCTAGAGTAAAAGACAGAAAAAAGACCAGTGCCAGGCGCACATAGTGCATCAACTGTGAACAATGGGAAAAACCAGATGCAGGAGTAAGAGGTTCTGCTCGCCTGATGGTGTTGCGCTGGGAGCACAACACTCTGTAATGCGAGTCTGAAGATGCAAGGACTGCTGCTGATGATCTGTCACGGAGGCCAGGACTGGCTCCGTCTATAGAAGTATTTGTGAAAAAGAAAAAAATTCGATTTTTCAAGGGATCAGCGCTGTTTATGAACAACTGTATTGCCTGTTATCGGAAATAAACGCATCTCATCTTTTAACACTCTGGCTCATACCATTTATTCCTGAGTTTCTTTTTTAACACCTACATTCATAGTCTTCTGCGAATATCGCAAATTTGAACCCTTCTCGACAGCGCTGATCCCTGTCAGCTGATACGAGCTCTTCAATTAAAAAAGTTGTACAGGATTAAAAACATATGGCTGCTTCTTTATAAAACAGCACCAGAGCTGTACACAGGTTGGGTGGGGTATTGGAGCTCAACACCACTGACTTCAATGGAGCAGAGCTGCAATAGCAGATACATTTCATTGAGATGTGTGGTGCTGCTTCTGGACAAAAGCAGTCATATTTTTCTAACCCTGCACAAACCATTTAATATTAAAAGCTGAAGCGCACATATTTGTTAGTTTAATGGATGTATAAGGGTTTATTCACATGGTGCAGAATGATGTGTCAAAGAACTGCACCATTCGCACACCTTGGTTAGTCTACGTTTTCTTGTTAATCATCGAGGGACACAGCAACATGGGTATATGCTCCTTCCACTACGAGGCAACACTAGGTAGAAAATAGTCTTGGTTCCACCCAGGCTGGCCATACACTGGCTAATTCCGTTTTTAGCCTAACGTCGTAGGAGGCAGACATGACCAGATACTTAGCTCTGCTGCTGCTATTTTTTATTTTATTTTTTTGTTCTCTTTCCTTCGCTGCAGGTGGGGTTTCAGCCTGTTTGCAGCCTATGTCAACCCCTTGTGGGTGTTGGAAAATCAGACGGACCTTTACTCTGTTTCCCCTCTCCGACAGTTACCTAACTTATATTTTCTGCGAGGTCACTGAGGAGGCTCCGTGCTTGGACCTGAAGAAGTCTGAGGGTAGTATGTTCCCATACCCCTCTATTTCTTCTGCAGTCTGGGGAAGTGCTGTGAGTCTCTTCTTTTGTGAATGTTTTTTTATTGGGAAGTGATTCATCCCATAGGGGTGTTTCTAGGGGTCTATTCTCTACTTACTTCTGGAGCTTTGTTTCTGGTCCTTTTGTGGGACGGGCGCTATTTTTGCTATTTTACTCACAGCAAGCCTACCGCATTTTGCCCACAGTGCTGGCTATCCAGGGTCCCCGATGGCTTCACCCGAGGATGTGACCACTAAAATTGATGATGTCTTTTGCTCAGGCCCTAGAGGTCATTTCCAGAATATTCCAGTTTATGGTTCAGTGTTTGAAATGTTGGCCTTTCCACACTGCGGATGAGCTCAGGAGCCTTCCTTCCTTTTCTTTGGACAATACTTAGTCTACTTCTTACAGTAGATCCCATAAGAGGTGCCGGGCTGCCTTGGACAGGTCTTTTTCCTCATCAAGCTCTTTCCAGGGGGATCCTGTTGTACATAGTCTTCAATGATCATGTTGCCTCTATGTGGATCTGCCTCTTTCCTCATATGTGTCTTTTGACTCAGATTCAGAGTCAGAACAGGAATCGCATTTGTCTGCTGCTATTCAGGCATTAATACGTGCTGTAGGAGACACCTTGCATGTAACAATTGAATTCATCTCCCATTCTCAGGAGGAAGCACTCTTACAGCGCCAGCGGAGCCATAGGCTACATTTCCCATACCATAGAGAATTTGAGAAATTATTAACCAGGGAGGGATCCGGACAGATATCCTTTTTCCAAGCGTGCAGATACTTTGTTTCCTTTTCAGGAAAATTTGGTCTCGTTGTGGTCTGTGACTTAGGCTCTGGATCCACCTATTGCTAAGCTGTCAAAGACCACTACTATTCCTCTCGCTGAGGGGGCTTCGCTCAGCGACCCTCTGGACAAGAGGTTGGATTTTTAATCGAAATCTGTTTTTGTGGCTGCAGGTTTTGCTCTGCGCCTGGCATCCGCCTGGGTGAACATGGCCTACTCCGTGTGGGGGAAGCATCTGCACCGCGGCATCCTAGCGGGAACGCCGTAGCTGGAGTTAACTGAACTTGCTTCTCAGGTTATCCATGCTTCAAAGTTTATTTTCGAGGCCAGCCTTGAGGTTGCCCGTTTCAATGCTTCTGCTTCTGTTAATTCTATTTACATCTGGCGCTCAGTTTGGCTGTGATCTTGGGCAGCGAATAAAGCCGAGTAGCCGAAGCGAGTAGGCCCGGATTGGCATTCCCTTCGTGAGTGGCAGACTTTTTGGTAAACGTTTGGATGAGATGATTTTTGAGGCTACAGGCAGTAAGAGCTCTCTTTTAATTTAGAACAGCCCTTGCCATATGTTGCCTTCTCACCTTTCCCGAAGTTTTTTCATTAAGATCATTTTCTTTCGAACCAGACAGAAGGATGAACCAGACCAACAACTCTAAACGCTGCCCTGGCCCAGGAATGAATACCGTAGTTGTCTACGGTATTGCTTCCGTCAAAACGACGGAACCCTTGCACAACGGAGACAAACGGAAACGATTTGCACCGGACCTGTCCCCATTGAAATCAATGGTGATACAAACGGAAAACTATGGTTTCCGTTTGTTTCAGTCAGGGTTCCGTTCTGACAGGAAGCTCCGACAGAACGCAACCCTGACGCAGATGTGAACGAATCCTAAGGTGATGTTCCAACCTGTTCTGTCTTTTCTACCGAAGGTAGTGTCTGCCTTTTATATTAATGAGGAGTTTGTTCTCCCTTCTGTTTGCCCCTCTCTATTTCATCCGAAGGAATGGGTTTTACATTGTCTTGATTTTGTAAGAGCAGTCCGAATCAATCTGGGAGTGACGGAGTAGTTTCGGGGTCCAATTCTTTTTTTTGTTATTCCTGAAGGGCAATGCAAGGGTTTGGCAGCATCCAAGGTCACTATTGCTTATTGGATCCGGTCTGTGATTTTGAAAATGGGCTAAAGTTCTTTCCAAACCCATTCTATAAGGGTTGTTGGTGTCTCTTGCGCGTCAGCATCAAGCTTCAGTCGCCTAGGTCTGCAAGACTGTTTTACCAAATATATTATTCTGCTGATGCCCATCTGTATTGCATAGTGTTGCAGGAAGCTGTATGTAAATCCTGTCACGTCTGTACTACTAATTTGTTTTTTATGATCCACTGGTATTGCTTTAGGACGTCCCATGGGGCTGTGTTCCCCAAGGATTAACGGGAAAACAAGCTTTTTGTACTCTCCATAAAATCTATGTCTCGTTGAATCCATCGGGGGACACAGATCGTGTCCTCTAATTTGTTGTTGTGTACTCTAGTCCCGGGATCTGTAGTTCTGTTTGGTTTTCTCCTGGAACCGTGGACATGTTTGCGTTTCCTTTTATTCTAATGCTTTTGCACAAACTGAATTAGCCAGTGTCTATGGAAAGGGTATGTATGGTCTGCCTGCGCAGAGCCAAGACTCTCTCCTACCTAGTGTACCCTCCTAGTGGCAGGAGCATATACCCATTATGATGTGTTTCACGATGGATTCAACGAGAAATAGATTTTACGGTGAGTAGAAAAATCTTGGTTTTTTTTACCGTGGTTTTACCATCATTGTAGTTTTCAAAAATAAATAGGGCAAACCATATCAAAACTTTGTTTTTTACTCATCCACCACTCCATTCTGCCCTGTATGAATGCACCCTGAATAAATTATAATTATGCTCTTTGTAACCGAATCATTAAGTAAATTTTTTTTTTTTTAGGGGATTAAAAGATATGGAACTTGATGCATCTTCTATGGAGAAAAGATTTGCATTTAAGTTTTTGAAGAAAGTCCTACATTATGTTGATTCTGCACAGGAATTTATTGCACATTTAGGTAATACATAATGCAATTAGTATATTAGTGCACGTATCGGGTATAATGGTAGCTGCTGAGATACATCAAAACTGTCTAACAGTAAACGGTTCTTGATGCCCATAGCAACCAATCAAAACGCTGTTTCTTTTTTGTTTTGTTTTTTTATTAAAGGGGTTTTCCGCTTTGAACAATCCCTACTTCTTCGAAGGGTCCCTTGACAATAAGCTTATTACAAATTGTCACCCTGCTGGGACTCCCAGCAATCAGATGTACTCTGTGAAGAAACCTGCAGTAAATGTTCTATTTCCCTTATACGCCACCAAAGGGGAAATTAAGTATTACACAGTACCCATTTAAATGAGTGATTTGTCCATTTAATAAAGGACTGGACAGGTCCTCCAGAGTAAAAGACGCTCTTTGTGACTGCTCTTCACCCTAGCCAAGAGAGTAGGGACCTAAACAAGGGAATCCTCTCTATTAACTCTAAGAGGGTATATGAAATTAGGTTTTAAAACTGGATTAACCCCGTAAACTCCTCTGGAAAGCTGCCCTGAGTGATTGCTATGGGCAACAAGGACCGTTTTTCTTTTAGTCAGGTTTGATTAATTAAGCATTGGCTGCATTAATTTATAAGTGGATTTTGTGTGCTTTTTGTTGATTTTTTTTTAAACTTATTAGATAAACACATCATAATATTTGTATCTGGTTTTTTTTAATTAAAAGGGGAGTTAATAGTTTATAACAGTAAATGTTTAATTTATCTTGATGCAGTTTTGCATTTTCTATAAAAAAAACTCAGAGCCCCCATTTAGTTTTCTTGTAGTTAAACTGGAGACAGGAAGCTAATGCATAGGACAAGATGGTACCATAGTTAGGTAATTTTTATTATGGTACTTGGAAGTGGTACAATTTGCCATTGTGGCCCTTGGATCAGAAAAGGTTGTGCACCCCTGCTCTAGAGGTAGTAGATGTCCCCTTGTTATGTTTAAGCAGGTGATATTGTCTACCTCTATAACCTACCCATAGCCCTCTAATAAAAAAATTAGTTTATAAATGTCCTCTCTCCTACCTAATCGGCGCTGTAATTTAGATGACAACAGTGGTTTGTATTTTGAAAAACGATCATTTTTGAGTAGGTTATGAACAATTTTAGATTTATGCTAATTAGTTCTTGATGACCAACCGGGCGTTTTTTAACTTTTTACCAAGTGAGCGTTGTAAAGAGAAGTGTATGACGCTGACCAATCAGCATCATACACTTCTCTTCATTCGTACCCAGCTTGTTTCACTGCACAGCGTGATCTCGCGAGATCACGCTGTGACGGGACTTCCTCCCACAGGTCTCTCACCGGAAAGATCGAAGAGTCAACAGACATCGCCTCCAGCCGTGCCAGGATGTTTATCCGAATCTGCAGAATAAAGTTAACATGTTGTTTTAATTGCACAGTGAATTCCGTAAAAATGGCGCGCAAAAAAACATGGAGGAATCGCTGTTTTTTTCATTTTCTACCCCACAAATAATTTTTTCCCGTTTCCTAGTACATTATACGGCAAAATAAATGGTGCTACGAAAAACTACAACTCGTCCTGCAAAAATCAAACCCTCATAGTACTATATCGACGTAAAAATAAAGACGTTATGGCTTCTGGAATGTGGGGAGGAGAAAATGGAAATCTGAAAGTTGTTTACGACGGGAAGGGGTTAAAGGTTATTTATCATTAGCTTCAATGGTAAAATAAATAAAAAACAGTGTTACAAAAGCTACCTAACATACAGGTTATTTTGTCTGTATTTGTATTTAATCTGTCCTTTTGATGGATCTTGATATTATAAAGTCTCACTGTAGTGCACACTGATAGGGAAAAAAAAAAAAGGTATTATTGAGGATTCTCGTGTTCTGACTTGATTATATCTGTACAGAGGCTGTTGTGGGCAGTGGTAAATCAGAGAAGTCACCACATGAGCAGGAAATCAAGTTCTTCGCTAAAGTAAGTCTATAGTCATGTGCTAGCTATGTAAACTGTCTTTGGAGGAATTTATAGTTCATAGATAAATATGGAGGAAAGCGTGTCTTCTTACAGCCTTCTACTATTCAAATTCTTTAAAAAACAATAGATGCAGAAGAGCTAAATTTGTTATTTGACTGTTTTTTTGTTTGCACTTGGGGTAACAACGTGAGCATTAAAGGGGTTTTCCCATCAGACATTTATGGCATATCCACAGGATATGTCATAAATGTCAGATAGATGCGGGTCCCACCTCTGGGACCCGCACCTACCTCTAGAACGGGGCCCCATAAACGCCGTTCTACCTTTTTCTGCTCCCTCTGCCTCCCCGGCCACTTCCTAACTATATGGTTGGAAGTTATAGTTCATAGTAGTGAATGGCAGTTACGGAAGCAGCGTAGCATTCGAGCTACGCTGTTTCCTAATTCATGGTCGGAATTCACCTGCTTCTGCCGCAACACAAAGCCGCAGAACGGGATTTAGGGGGCCCCATTCTAGATATTGTCTTGTCACGGGTCGAAACGTTGCCATTTTTCACTGGATGTTCGACCAATAAAAGAACATATTGATTGAAATTTGGGAGACGTGTGCTGCTGTTCAACCATGCTTTTTCTGAGATATACTGTGGATATGTCATAAATGTCTCTCATGGGAAAACCCGTTTAAGGTGGAGACCCAATAGAGTGATGACTATGTTGCAAGCTTTCCTTTATATGCCAATGTAATGTACCCCTGGCATAAATCTAGTTCAAAGTGGATTGAAAGTAATTAATACAATCACACTTGCTATGTAAAAAAAACACCTGGTTACAAAGGGAGTAACCCATTTAGGAAGAAAAAAATGGCTCAGTTATACCATCTGATTTTACAAACATTCAGTACACATGTCCATTTAAAATATGTACTTTATATGTGTTCAAAAGTAGACATACCCTTTAAGGGTATGTTCACACGAGGTCATTACGTCCGTAATTGACGGACGTACTTCGGCCGCAAGTACCGGACCGAACACAGTGCAGGGAGCCGGGCTCCTAGCATCATACTTATGTACGACGCTAGGAGTCCCTGCCTCGCTGCCGGACAACTGTCCCGTACTGTAATCATGTTTTCAGTACGAGACAGTTGTCCGGCAGCAAGGCAGGGACTCCTAGCGTCGTACATAACTATGATGCTAGGAGCCCGGCTCCCTGCACTGTGTTCGGTCCGGTACTTGCGGACGAAATACGTCCGTCAATTATGGACGTAATGACCTCGTGTGAACATACCCAAAGGGTATGTCTACTTATCAAGTTGCTATGATGCTTTCTGATGGTTCCCACTTAGTCAGCAATAGTTTCTAAAGATAGTCTTCCACTAACCGGTAAAAAGGGCAGTCTCAATAAAATACATAACATTACAGAAAATATAATTACAGTATATTGCAAAATTGCTTTGTTTACATTTCACATTGAATATTGAAAAATAAGTAAAACTTAACTTATGATGTGGACAACCCATCCTCAAATGAAAATTGCATTTGCGATCAGCTGATCACCTCAGGTCCGGCTAGTGAAGCCCCCTGGCCACAGACACGGAGCACACTTCTCAGGACCTATTTCAATAACATCTATTCGCCCTTAGAGAATATATGGAAAGGGGTTGCCCTGTGAACTTGCTTTGAAGCTCAGGGGCCTACGTTCCATCAAAGCAAACCATGTAACTGTTATCTGGCCCTTGGAGTGAGGGGTCCAGTTCTGGTTATTCCATCCTTTTGGTTATTGGGTGGCAAGAACCTGTGAAGGACTTCTCCACCAAAGGCATTGTTATCAACCAAGGGGGTGGGGAATTAGCTCAAGAGTCAAAGAAATGTTGTAGACCTTCCATTCTGGGTGGCATAACCTGGCACCAGAAAGGGGGGCCCATTTGAATGTTTCTTATGGGGCACGCTCTCTTCTATAGATTGCACGGCACTGATGAAGATCTAAAAGCTGTCCTTGCTTTTTCTGTTACAGGTTCTCTTACCTCTTGTTGACCAGTACTTTAAGAATCACTGCCTGTACTTTCTGTCCTCCCCAATTAAAACTCTAAGCAGTAGTGGTTATGCATCCAACAAAGAAAAAGAGATGGTGGCAAGGTATGTGCGGAGCATTTTTGTTTCATTCCAAATACATTCAACTACAATAAAAAAACAAATGTTCATCTCATATTGACATATATTTTTGATCAGTTATTACGGCCGAAATATTATCAAACAGTTAAAGTGTAGCTAAACATTTTACAAACTTCTGACATGTCATAGAGACATGTCGTGTGATCGCTAAGCCGCTTCGTGCCTGTTCGGCTTTTTCCGGAAAGCCGATGTATCGGAGTACGGGCTCATAGACTTTCTATTGTGTCCGTACACCGATACATTTATTTCCGGAAAAAGCCGAACAGTCACGAAGTGGCTGAGCGCTCACACGAGCGCTTCAGCTGCTTCGTTCTAGCGATTGGTGGGGTCTCCATGCTCGGACCCCCACCAATCCAAACTTCTGACATGTCTCTATGACATGTCAGAAGTTTGTCAAACATTTAGCTACACTTTAAGTTTATTTCTATTGTTTCTCTATAACAAATAACACTCAATTATTCATATAGTTTATAATGTTTCCAGCAATTTATTTTACATATTCATTAACTTTTTCGTGTGAGCCACCATTAACTCGTTTTCATTAGGCCTTCAGGGCAAACCACAAAGTGCAATGTTTGCATAGGGCTGTCCTGCTAAGTCTTCCATACTTCCATGTCTTACTGTATGACACTTTCCATTAAGTGATAAGAAATGCAGTATGTTGTTGTATCTGTATGTAAGTATGGCTTTTGCACGTCTGTCTTACCAATTTCAGTATTATTCTTTGCATCTTTTTCCTAACTTGTTACCATTTTTTTCTCATTTCCTCTGTACTTCTCCCTGTCACTTCAGTCTGTTCTGCAAACTGGCAGCTCTTGTAAGACATAGGATATCACTGTTTGGTAAGTCAATCTCAGATAGGTTAGGAAAGGAATTGCAAGTAAGGGTTCTCTCTATTAAATAATGCATGGAAATGGCACGTAAAATGTGTTTTGTGAAAATAGCACATGGGAATCTTGAAAATGTATGTAAACAGACACAAGTTCACATAGTTTTCTGTAATGTCAGATATAATCTATACAGAACACTTAGACAAAAACAGTTTAAAATGATTAAAGTGATTCTCCACCTTTTATCGACAGGTCATTTTAGGTCCTAAATTCTGTGCTAATTAATCTTGTTATAAGTCTTTATAGCGGTCAGAGCCCCCTTCAGAATTTTGGACCTATTTAATTTTAAAGAACAAAATGGCATTCAAGGGTGGACATTCACTTTAAAGTGCAGGTTTACATGGAACTTACTTTGAGAAAGATATTAGGGAACTTCTTGATTAGCAAAGTTGGAGCAGGAATCTGTGCCTATAGATGCAGGAGGGGTAGAAAAATAAGATGCATAAGCTGTGAAAATGGCGCTATGATAAAATATCAGACAATTTTTATTGAGCAGATCCCTAATATGTTCTTCAAAGTTTTTTCTAAGTGAACTATGTTTTTGAGTGAGCTTCAATACCACACAGCCTATGGACAATAGTGACGCTGTTTCTGGGGAAGAACGTAGCCATGTTTTTTTTTATCTCATTCAACCCCCTTAACTGTTAAAGAGGGTGCGACCATTGCATTTTATTGAGTGGGTGCCCTGTAATGTTTTACACAGCGTTTTATACCACTAATAACTGATCACAACAGAAAGTCTTGACTCAGGATCACCCACAATAAAAATGGGGCTTCTTAAAGGAACAACTCCGCATTTTGTTGTCAGCAAAAAAAAATTAGATTCTACATTTAATAGTTTCCTATGAATAAATGGCATAATCCATAAGGCAAACGCAAAAAATTAGAGGCATTTTATGTTTTGTCCAAATTTAAAGAAATTACAGCTAGTAAGTTAATGAGTTATAAAGACCTGTCCTTCAGCATCCAAACCCTAGTATAACATCATCACTGTTGTGTATGTTTCATATCCTTTCTAATACTGCATGTCACCAGAGCGCCATTGTCACGTGTATCAAATGCAAGAATTACACAGTAGCCAGCGCAAACACGTTTAATTAACATGCTATATTGACAGTACATGTGTGCCCTAATATGTTTACTCATCACTTTACTGCAGGAAGTGACTCTGCCACCATGGTCAGCTGTCTGCACATTCTGGCTCAAACACTCGACACACGGTACGTTTTATGAGTTTTATTCCAGCTTGTCCCGAGTTTATATTATGTTTGACATCGCGTTTTATCTCTGACAATCTGAGTTATGATCCTGCCATAGAAGATTCATAAAACTGTCCTACATCCTGATACCACTGTATATACTCCATTGTACAAATGATGTAATGTGTGTATGTAGGTTTTCAAACTGACAGCAACAACTTTGGAAAACTAAGTATAAGAGTGTGTCAATCCATTTAAAGATAATTTTTTACTATGACAGGACATCAGTATTACCTAATAGAGGAATAGAAGTGGGTATAAGTATACCTACTAAATAGCCCCCAAAGTGCTAAATAGGGGGACTGAAAATAAATCACTTCCCGCTTTCTGTGGAGTCACATAGTGCATCACAAGATCAGATTTTATTCAGTTTGCTGCTGAACTTCAACGACTTCCTGTTGATTTGGGTTGTACAAGCTGCATTACTGTATTGTATTCACCATGCGAGACCTCTGTGTTGCCATGTAGCTCTAGCCTTAGCTATTTAGTATTAGTATTTAGTATATTTCATATACTCAGGGCTGCCATTAGAAATATCTGGACCCCATAGAGATAAATGTTCAGGGCCCTGGGGATCCCATCTGCATCTCCTTCTGGACACCATTGCAAACTTTGCGTAGACACCTGGGATAGTAACAATCCTTTTCCAGCATAAAGATGTATCCCTCTTCAGCGGCCCATGGGTCTTACAATTTGTGGCACACATACAACATATTTGGTGGGTCACTGGGGAAGGGGGAAACGATTAACAGATAATTGGGACTTGTGCAGTTTCAGTGACATTAAAAAAATTGGTCCTAAAATAGGGCCTGCCTGCTTAATATAAGACACAATGTGCAGGTCCCATGGGTTGACTACTGGGTAGCAGTTGAGGGTGGGTCCTTTTTAGATGGGCCCTGTCAGCAGTAGCACCTCTATTGCCCTGATAGCGACACTGCATATAGTGTATCATTGGCCTTAGTGCTCATTCAGACGAACGTAAAACTCGTCCGTGTGCTGTGCGTGAAAATCACGCACAGCACACGGCCCCATTGATTTCAATGGGGCCATTCACACATGCAGGAGTTTTCACGCAGCATGTGTCCGTTGCGTGAAACTCGCTGTTTTTCACGCACCTAGTCGCACATTGAATTCAATGGGTGCGTGAAAATCAAGCACAGCACACGGATGTGATCCGTGTGCTGTGCGTGATTTGCGCATCAATTCCATTGAATAAAAAAAAAGATATTCTTTGCAAGTGCGTGAAAAACGCATGCCACTCGCAAAGCACAGATGCAATAACGCCCAGGTGCAATAACATATAGTTTCAGTTTGTGTCAGTCATGGCTCCGTTCTGACGGAACCCTGACGCAGATGTGACCATAGCCTTAGGTGCTGAAATGATTGTTTCTGATTAATGAAATAGCTCCTATTCATCACTGACAATAATTTTGTCAATGCAGAAAATTTATTAGACCTACTTGCACATGATTCAGTCACTAGCTATTATATTATTGGGCAAGAATTTCCTATATAGGACAATGCAAATGATATTTAGGAATGTATTATGTTTGTATGTGTATGGTTTAAAGAGGATCTGTTTCCAGATTTCACAATACAAACTGCATACATTATTAAATAGATTTTTTAGACTTGAGACTAGGGCTGGGCGATTAACCCAATTAATTCGTCCTCAAGGACTCTCACGATTGTGTATTTTAACAGAATCGTCAAATCGATTCCTTAGTGGCGCCGTCGCGCTGTGCTGCAGGAGGAAGCTCCGCCCCGCTGCCTCATCAGTGCCTGGTCCGCCCTGTTCTGTCCCGGCTTCCCCACGGAACTGTTGTTCTGTACTGAACAAAATGATGGCGTTCGGAACAGTGGTTCCACGGAGAAGCAGGGACTCCTAGTATATATCGATACCACGCTGCTGTAGATAACACCCCCTTGCAGATCGAACCACCACCAACCCTTGCCGATTGCATCACACCCCCCCTTGTAGGTTGCAACACCACCCGCACTTGTCGATCGTATCACACCCCCCTTGTAGATTGCATCCCTCCCCCCTTGCAGATTGCATCACCACCCCCCTTGTAGATTGCACCGCAGTAGCTCTAACACGTCTGCATGTGTTTATGTCTCTTCGTAAATGTGTGTGTTCAATACTAAAGTAGAACAGATAAAATTAAGATATATGTGCTGTCCCTATATACCCTGCTGCCCCTATATACCCTGCTGTCTCCTATATACTCTGCTGCCCCTTATATACACCCTGCTGCCCCTTATATACACCCTGCTGCCCCTTATTTACCCTACTGGCCCTTATATTAACTGCTGCACCTTATATACCCTTCTTCCCCTTATATACCCTTCTGCCCATATATACATTTCTTCCCCTTATATACTCTGCTGCCCCTTATATACTCTGCTGCCCCATATATACTCTGCGGCCCCTTATATACTCTGCGGCCCCTTATATACTCTGCGGCCCCTTATATACTCTGCGGCCCCTTATATACTCTGCGGCCCCTTATATACTCTGCGGCCCCTTATATACCCTGCTGCCCCTTATATACTCTGCTGCACCTTATATACACTGCTGCTCCTTATATACTCTGCTGGCCCTTATATACCCTGCTGGCCCTTATATACCCTGCTGGCCCTTATATACCCTGCTGGCCCTTATATACCCTGCTGGCCCTTATATACCCTGCTGGCCCTTTTATACCCTGCTGGCCCTTTTATACCCTGCTGGCCCTTTTATACCCTGCTGGCCCTTATATACCCTGCTGCCCCTTATATACCCTGCTGCCCCTTATTTACTCTGCTGCCCCTTATATACTCTGCGGCCCCTTATATACCCTGATGTCCCTTATATACCCTGCTGCCCCTTATATACCCTGCTGCCCCTTATATACCCTGCTGCCCCTTATATACCCTGCTGCCCCTTATATACCCTGCTGCCCCTTATATACCCTGCTGCCCCTTATATGCTCTGCTGTCATTTATATACCTTGCTGCCCCTTATATACCCTGCTGTCCCTTATATACTCTGCTACCCTTAAGGGAAACACCACATTTTCATATATAGTAATCTATAAAACTTGAACCAATTCATGGCGATTAATTAATTGCAATAATATTTTTTAAGTGTATCTCCAGTTTGGAAGTGCACTGCGTGATATACATACATACATACATACATACATACATACATACATACATACATACATACATGCCTCTGTGTGTATTTATATGTGTCTGTGGGTATAGTTATCATCTATGACATTATCTGTACTCGGAGAGTTATCACTGTGTTATCTGCGGTGTTACATAGGACTGCAGGTAACGTCTACTACATTATTTTTACTCAGAGAGTTGTCACTGTGTGTTATCTGTGGTGTTACATAGGAATGCATGTGAAATCTACTACATTATCTGTAATGTTTATATATGTGCCTGTGTGGGTATATATTGGTCTTTGTGTTTGTATATTTATATGCCTGTATGTCTTTGTATATGTTCATGTCTGTGTATTTATCTGCCTGTGTGTGTGTGTGTGTGTGTGTGTGTGTGTGTGTGTGTGTGTGTGTGTGTGTGTGTATGTGTGTGTGTGTGTGTGTGTGTTTGTGTGTGTATGTGTCTCTACATCTATATATTTACCTGTATGTATGTATGTATATATTCCAGAATGTGTGTATATATATTTGCCTGTATGTCTAAATATCTGTCTTTATGTATGTACAGTATATATGTTCCAGAATGTGCACATCTATATATGTGGTTAATTTTTGGTTTGTATAGGGGCGGCAATAGAGAGTCCCACAGAGGGCGCCATCCCACCTAAGGCTGACCCTGATGTAATGTCAGTGTCCTCTCACCTAGAGCTGCACAGTTCCCATTAGTTGCACATGCTCTGTACAAGCTGCAGTTTTCCAGTCTCTGCAGTGAGAGAGCATGTCTTCCAGCAGCAGTTTTAGTGTGGCATTACAGCTTCTAACTCCATTTGCTGCTTTCTTTTACTGGCTTGCTGCTTTGACTGCAGCTTGTACTGAGCATGTGTGAGATTTAAGCATCATGACAGAGTGGAGGGACACTGATATGAGCTTGACAAATCTAGGTGGGAGGAGATTGAGGGTTTTTTTGTGAATACACTTGAATTTATAAAATGCTCATTTTAATATCCGGCGGCCATTCAACGTAAGTACACCAGCTCCACCAGGTCTGAGAGATTTTTTAAATAATGTATGCAGATTGTATTTCTGAAATGTGGTAATATAGCCTCTTTAAACTTGATGGGTTTTATATCCGAACAGTCCTCTATGACCACCTCAAAGGGGTTTTATGTAAATAAAGCTTAAGCTGTATAAATGAAGAGTGCTACAACTTTCTAATATACCGTATTTTTCGGACTATAAGATGCAGTTTTTAGCAAGAATAAGTCTTGCTAAAAAGTCCCTGCGTCTTATAGTCAGCAGTCAAGGGACCCAGCAGCGCCAAGCCCCCTGACCCATTCTTACTTAACCCCTTCCCGATCCATGATGTACCGACACATCATGGAGCGGGGAGGGTATGATGTATGAAGTGGGCTCACACGCTGAACCTGCTCCATACACTGCAGGTGTCAGCTACTGACAAACTGCTCTAACGGCCAGGAACAGCGATCGCACTTTTCCTGGTCGTTTAACCAGTTAAATGCCGTGGTCAATAGCGACCGCGGCATTTATAGTGATTTTCCCATATAGGACATTGACATATGACTGTTTCCGTAACTCATCCATGTATTGCAGTGTCAATCTAATGATCGCTGGTTCAACTCCCCTAGGGGAACTAATAAAATGTGTAAAAAAAAAAAAGTTCTATACATTTTCAGGAGTGTAAAAAAAATGTAAAAGTTAAAAAAATTGGTATTTAAAACCCCTGAACCGTTGTCTTTTGGTCACCATAGCGCTAAAAAGAATGAAATAAAAAGTAATAAAAAAAATCGTATGTACCAAAAAAATGGTGCTAATAAAAACCACAGCACGTCCCACAAAAAATAAGCCCTCACACCGGTCAAACGATGGAAAAATATAAGTTATGGCTCTCAGAACGTGGTGAAACTGAACTAATTTGTAATGATAGGGGTAGGGAAACTGACAAGTGAGCCCTAATCTACCCGCCACTCTGTCCCTGCCTACTTGCAACGACCCGCCCTAGGCGACGGGGTACAACTGGGCGGCGGTCCCTACGCTCAGTAAGTGCACGAGACAAACAGACAAGGGTACACAAAGCTAAGGGAAAGGGGCAGTTGCCCACGGCAACACCGTGAGCAACAAGAGTGGTGAACGAGCCGAGTCAAACCAGGAGTGCACGAGGTACCAAACGCAGAGCAGGAGAGTAGTCAGTAAGCCAGGGTCAGTATGGAGCAGGATCAAATAGTTAGGAGCTGTAGCTGGGCCAGGAAACCACACGGAAAGAATCACAAGCAAGGAGGAACAGGAAAGGCAGGTATAAATAGACAGGTGGGTGGGAGCTAGCTGAGTCTGGCCAGGCTGCGATAGGCTCTCCCACTCCTAAGCCTGCCAGCCTGAGTGGTGGAAGCTGGAGTCAGCCTCAGAGACATAGACTCAGGTGAAGACTGATTACCTATGGAAGTTAACCCCGAAGCTGTGCCTGGCAGATCCTTTACATAATTATTTTTTTAACCAATACTTTTTTCTGTGTAAAATATGACATTTTTTCCTAATTTCCGTTGTCTACATATACTATACTGGCACCCCCCCATAGATAATGCCACAGTGCCCTCGGTAGATAGAGCCATACCCCCCTTAGATAATTCCCCAGTGCTCTCTGTAGAGAATGCCACAGTGCCCTCAGTAGGTAATGCCACACCCCCATTAGAGAACGCCACAGTGCCCTCTGTAGAGAGTGTCACCACCCCAGATAATGCCAGTGCCCTCTGTAGATAATTCCCCAGTGCCCTTTGTAGATCGTGCCACACACACCCCTTTGTAGATAGTGCCGCACACACCCCTTTGTAGATAGTGCCACACATATTTCCCTATAGATAGATCCATTGGGGCTCTCTCTAGGAGTGGAATCCCTAGCCAAAGAGTTGCCGGAAGCCCCTGACGCCACTATCTATATACGGACAATTACTTGAGAGGCCTCGTCTATCAGCGTAATCCCCGACCAGTGCGTCGGCAATACGCTGGCCAGGAATTCCGGTCCAGCAGGGGCCACTAACGTCACTGTCCATAAATAGACAGTTACTTGAGAGGCCTTGTCTATCAGTCAAATCCCCGACCAGAGTGCTCTGGCTGAGGATTCCACTCCTAGAGGGAGCCCCAATGAAGCTATATATAGAGAGGGGAGTGTAGCGCTGTCCACAGGATGAGGTGTGTGGTGTGACACTACCTGCAGGGGGTGTGTGCGGCGCTCCTCCTTCGATCCGCAGATGACAGCTTCAGGGGCCGCATGCGGCCCGCGGGCCACATGTTTGAGACCTCTGGTCTAGGCAATGTTCGTGAGCTAAACAGCCTGGACTTCAGACTACCAGAGAGATTTGTACAGCAGCTGCTGATGTATTTAGATGACAGAACTTTGCATAGACTGGACACAATTGTGTCAACTTTTCAGCTGAAATCAGGAATAGGTATGTATGGGTTTTCTGCCTTTGGATGTAAACAGAAATGTCCCCATTCATTGAAGGAAGCTAATATCTTGACAATGGTAAAGGGCAAAAAGTATATTAGAAAATTTGCAGAACTTTTCATTTATGTCGTTAAGATTCATTTATATAAAATCAAAAATTACTCTTAAATTAGGTAGTCTGAGACAAAAAAAAAAGTCAGCTTTTTTTTCCCAGAAACTGCACCACTCTTGTCCACTGTGTCTGGTATTGCAGCTTAGCTACAGTGACTTGAATGGGACTGAGTTGCAATACCAGGCACAGATCATGGGCAAGATCTGTGCTTGGAGTTTCAGTAACCTTAAGTAATTGTCTTATAATTTATATCTATTTACATCTATGTTAAATCTTGCCTGTTCATTCCCATTTAGCACAGTGATGAAGTCTGGTTCTGAGCTGGTAAAAGCTGGAGTTAGAGCTTTTTTTGAAAATGCTGCTGAAGATTTGGAAAAGACTTTGGAAAATTTGAAGCTTGGAAAATTCACTCATTCAAGGACTCAGATGAAGGGCGTCTCTCAGAATATTAACTACACCACAGTGGCTCTCCTTCCAATTCTAACTTCTATTTTTGAACATGTGGCTCGTCACCAGTTTGGAGTTGATTTGCTGTGTAAGTTTCTTAACAGCAAGATTTCTCTTGACCCAGAAGAACCCCTTCAAAATGTACAAAGAAAATGAAAAGTATAGTGGTTTTCCAACTAATCCGTTCTATCAGTGTTTTAACATATCCACTTGATGTGTCCACTGGCGGGACCCCACCAATCTTGAGAATGATGGCATCACTTGGCTGTTGCTATATCATCCATAGGCTATAATGAAGAGAGACCGCACATGTGCAACAATTTATCTGCCAGGAATGGGAACCCGGCACCTTCATTATTTGGTTTAGTTGGGGTCCAGTGGAACCACCATAAAAATTATTTGTTGGAAAACTTATTTTGATTTTCCCCATGACTCTGAATTACTTTGGCTTATTTTACAGTGGGATAAGCATCAAGTTGTATTAGTCCCGTCATATAGTTTTGTCCTCTCAGAAAACATGGTACAAT
This sequence comes from Rhinoderma darwinii, assembly GCF_050947455.1. Classification (NCBI taxonomy): domain Eukaryota; kingdom Metazoa; phylum Chordata; class Amphibia; order Anura; family Rhinodermatidae; genus Rhinoderma; species Rhinoderma darwinii. The sequence goes on from NC_134698.1 coordinate 50,803,561, forward strand.
CTGAAAAAAGTTAAAACTGCCCATAGCTGTAATGATCAGGGAATGTGAGTTCTGTATAAACAGATCAGAAACAGAGTTTCATGCCAAATAATGTGAAAGAATAACAAATCTTTATTGAATACATATAAAAACATACATGTTAAAAAGGTAAATGAGGGGAGAGACTCTACATAATACACACAGATAAGAACCAGATCCAGGTATATGATATATATTAATCTAGAGACCCTATATTAGGGGCATATAACTAGGGTAAAGGGCTATCAAATGTAACATAGGTGGTTGAGTACAGGCTGAAATGTTAAGAACGGATAACAAGAGTAAGTTCCTTCTATAGCCAAAAACCCAAACAGTTGGTGACTCAGATAGTCTTACCCATAATGGTCGTCCTGATGGTCTGGATGTCTGTGTGTGGACCCCGGACCCCGACGCGCGTTTCGCGATCGCTTCCTCAAGGGGTATGGAGGTATCTGAATCATGTGTGCATTAAATAGTATACACTCAGGTGTTGGTAATTTCAGTGAATGATTTTTTTATTTTTTCTGCATCCGTCGGTAATGGCGCACTTCCATTGACGCGACCGGAAGTGTGGCATTCCCCACATCCGGTCTCCAGTGCTGCGGCGCACGTCCGGGTTCCTGACGCGTACCAGGAGTTCCGGACATGCGCACCACACTACGGGAGGCTCGGACGGGGACAGCAACAGTCCCGGTCACGTGCATATGGAGCACGCACCCGATAGGACGATGAAAATAGGACTAGGGTAAGTGTCAAATGTCTGTTTATTTGGACCATGTCAGGGGACTATCTGTCAAATGTATCCACCCGTCAAAAAAACGACATACATCAGTGTGTAAGCAAAGATTTGTCAATTAAATTTTGTTAACTGGTTGATATAGTAGCTAAGGGAGCAATTCGTTTTTCACATAGGGCCAGGTATGACTGAACAGAATTTTTCCATAAAAAAATTAAGTCATTATTTAAAAATAGCATTTTATATTTACTTGGGTTTTTCTTTGTCTAGTATTAAAAGTAATTCCTCCAACAGAGGAATCACAAATCACCAATAAATGATCCCACCTAAATAACAAATCAAATACTCCTATCACAAAATACAGGCAGAATAACCAGTATAATACAAAATACAACATCTTTATTAGATATAAAATACAGAATATAAAATAGAACAACAAACCCATGATGCAAGGATCCCCACACATAAATACTAAAACCTTCTATAGAAAGTAAATCACCTAGAATATGGAGCTTGATTTAGGTTGTGATTTTAATCTACACATAGTCCTCTATGATGACATCAGTGGGAAAGTGCGAACAATACACCAGAAGTGTTGCCATTGGGACTTTTGCTTTACACCGCAGCCTGTATCTGTAATGATTTCTCCTTTAATCATTTAGAGAAAATAGAGAATATTTTTTTTAAGAAAAATAATTAAAATAAACGATAATATTTAATAGAAATATATATTTTTGCATAAATTACACTAATCTTTACTAATGTGCAGGTTCCCTGAGCAGTGCTGGTGTCTGAAATGTCATTTATAGAAAAGTACATAGCTTGCAGCATTGTTCAAGAATATCTCCAGGCGGCCAGCAGAACGTATCAGATTTATAATTGATCATAGATCATTGCTAGAGGCCTGCTCAAAGTGGTCATTACTGGTATTAGTGTATAACTAAGGCATGCTTAAAACAAGAAAAGCATGGCAAATTTGACTTGGACGTTATGCCTTGATAATATTAAATGTCTACTTCATAAAGCTGAATATTCTGACTGGACTTTCTTGTTAGCCCTCAAGAAAGAAAATGACAAGATATCCCCCGTCTCAAACCATACCAGTTTTTCTACTAGCTTCCTAGGGGTAAATGTCAATGCCACAAAAAGAATGCCAGTGAATTTTAAATATCCACAAGTCTAAGTTAGATGCAGAAGCATACACAGAAAGCACTGGGCACGTCATAGTGAACATATAATACTAGTACTAGTTCATATATAATAGTAACAGTTGTACTATAAAGTGCTAGCCCTAATGCCTATATAATACCTGACCTGCCATAGTGGACATGGAAGCTGGAAATAGATATAATAATTACTATAGTGCCTTATAATACAGGTAGGCATAAAGTAATAAAAAATCCTACGCTAACCCTCCATTCAGAAAGATGTGTGCAGCCAATATCAGTGGCCACAGACACGTCACGTCGTTTTCTTGGTCTACTCAGAAAGAACATTCTAGTAGATATAATATTGCAGCGCTTGATGTTTCTTGTTCAGCGCCTGCTATTTCCTTACTGCCGCTTTGGAGAGCACTGCACTGGTAGGAATTTGTTAGCCTCTACCTTTCTATTTTAGTATGAGGTTCGTTGTACATGTTTCATAGTTAGACCAATGCACTTCTGCTATAATCTGTGAATTTTAAAATGTTTTGGTTTGAAATAAGACCACCATAATATGTCTATACATTTCTAATGTTGTATTTCCAAGGACACATTTTATTGTATGTGTTGACTTAAGAGCCAAAATTCTTCATTTTCTATTGGCCATTGTATCTATAAACTTACTCTAAATGATACCTCCTGGAATTTCATTAGTCATTTTTGCAATCGACCACATATTTATAATTTCAAGTATCTGAGATGTATTTTTGTATTTGAAAGACTAATATATTTCAAATTATTCCTTTTTTTTCAGTGGATGATGTTCAAGTTTCCTGTTATCGGATCCTCTGCAGTCTGTATTCCCTTGGGACAGGAAAAAACATCTACGTTGAAAGGTTCACCTTTTCCACATTTGTCTTATTCTTATTGTTAAACGGCACTAAACATGATTCTATCTCATGTGTATGACCAGATTCGGCTGCTCTGACATACACACCAAATTCTAACCAATCAGACTAATATCAATTTGTATTAGTGTATGTAAACAGTCTATTGATCGGATTGAAAACTGTCTCCTCTGCCAGAAAAATTAACTGAGCTGCTTAAAACTTTTGTTCTGATAATCCCCATTATCACTACAATTGTAGCATGTAAATGGTGAGGTGCATTTAAAGTTAGACTAGTTAGACTAATGTTCATATTACTGTATCACCAGTAAAGCCACTTATTGGCTGAAAGTTTTGGTGACTTCTTGAGAGTTAATGCTGCAATCCCAAATACTATGCTTTATAATAATATTAATATTAGTTATATAATGAATATATATATATATATATATATATATATATATATGTATATATACTTAACATTATATATAAATGATAATAGTAATATGGTTATTAGTATCTACATGCTGTCCAACTTGATAGCTAATACACCACATAAACTACTCTGCTCCTCCCAGGTATGATGCCATTATTAGATTTTTAAGTGAGTGTGCGTACATATATGTGACTATATAGTAAATGCATGTTTGCAGGTATGTGGTAATTGTATATGTGCGCGTGTAAGTATGTAATGAGTGGGCGTACTATATGTGTGCGAGCAGATCTGTAGCATGGTGAGTGCATCCGTGTAGGTAGTGAGTGTGTATACATGCGCATGCATTACCAATATAAGTTGTGAACTAATCCTAATTTGGCTTCTGTGTGACAATATTATTTCAGCACTGTTTTCCAGTATTTTTGGGGCACTGTATGACAGTAATTTGGCGCACTATGTTATTTGGGGTATATTTCGAAGCAAAATATTGTGGTATTACTTCAGTGCTGTTCTTTGGACAACTTTTTTCAGTATTAAGCAAACATTGTAGTCATGAGAAACACAAAGTTTACCCTCTTTGAATTTATGTGTCAGGACGTAATAAAAAAAAACCATCTGGTCCTTAGAAGGTCTTAAAGTTGAGTGAATACAACCTCAGATGAACAGCAACACGTGACAAATTACAACATGTCATTATTTATTTAACAAAAACTAGGCAAAAATGGAAAAGCCATTTGTGAAAACTAAGTACACCCCATAAATCAATAGCTTCTAGAACCACCTTGTTGCGGAAGTCATGGCTTAAAATATATTAGACTGAAATTTAGACGAGTGTTCCAACAGACACTCACTCCAGGAAATTTATCCAGATCCTAATCAGGAGATTTTATATCGATATATATCAGAGAGGAATAAGACACACAGATGCTGCTTGTATGCTCAAAATACTCCTCTGAGGTTTATTGCCAAACTCAATTACAATAATATTCAAAACGGGTGTAGGCTTGAGGTTAACCAATCACAGGCAATGTGACAATACCGATGATTCAGCCAATAGCATACAATGAGAATATTTCATATTGAGCCAATCACAGACATACAATACATTTAAAATGTCATGTTATAATTCTTCGTTAGATGCTTACGTCAGAATTGCACCTCGAGACAAAAATACCATAGGATCCTTATGATCTGTTCCTTCTCGTGAGGGAGTTATATTTACATACATATGAAAATATAACAATAAAGAGAAATAGTTGCAAATGTGATAACTTTATGTCTGGGCATTCAGCCAGGCTGCTAATTGCTAGAGTGTCCAAGGCTGTAAGAAGAATACACAGAGATTACATATTTCTTGCAGACCAAGCAGAAATAAAGGGGGGGAGTGAAGGTCATTTGAGATGGAGGTTACATCTCTGTGTGATTCGGCATCCTACTTGATAATTCATAATGTAATTTAATACAGAGAATAAAAGCAAATTGACCATCCATCACAACAATTAGCAGCAATAACTTCAGAAATCGTTTTCTGTTTGACTATATTAGTCTCTAACATCATTCTGCAGGATTTGTGCCCCACTCTTCTTTACAACGTTGCTTTAGTTCATTGAGGTTTGTGGACATTTGTTTATTCACATCTCTCTTAAGGTCCCGGAACAGCATTTCAATTGGTTTCAGGTCTGGACTTTGACCAGGCCATTGCAACACCTTGATTCTTTTCTTTTTTTCAGCCATTGTGTAGTAGATTTGCTGGTGTACCTGGAATCATTGTCCTGTTGATTGACCTAGTTTTGGCCAAGCTTTAGCTGTTTGATAGATGGCCTCACATTTGACTCTAGAACACTTTGGTACACAGAGTAGTTCATGGTCTACTCAAAGACTTCAATGTGCCCAGGTCCTGTGGGTTTGGTTTTCTCCAATTGTTTCACTAGGTATTATGGCCAAACATCACCACTTTGGTCTCATCTGTCCAAAGGACATTGTTCCAAAAGTCTTTGTTTAGATACAACTTTGCAAACATAAGCCGTGCTGCCATGTTCTTTTTAGAAAGAAGAGGCTTTCTCCTGGCAATCCTTCCAAACAAGCCATACTTGTTCTCTCTTTTTCTAATTGTACTGTCATGTATTGGCACATTTAACATGCCAACTGAGCCCTGTAGAGTCCGAGATGTAGCTCTTGGTTTTTTGCAATTTTTGAGCATTACATGGTCTGAACTTGGGGTGAATTTCTAAAGGGTCTTTTACACTGGCCGACACTCAACCGGTACAGCGAGCGCCGATCAACGAGACATCGTTGATCAGTGCTTGTTTAGCTCCTATCACACAGAGCTATGGATGGGGACTAGCTGTCGTTACTTCGATCGCTCGTCCCCATACATTATTATCCTGTCGGCAGTGCATCTCCCTGTTTACACAGAGAGATGTGCTGCCGACAATGATAATATTTAACTTTTTTAAAACTATACGATCAGCAGATGATCGAGCATTTGCTCGTTCATCTGCTGATCTCTGCCCTGTTTAAACAGGGCAATTATTGTCAACGAGCGTTATATGAATGCTCGTTTGCACGATAATCGCCCAGTGTAAAACTCTTAAGACATCCACTCCTTGGAAGATTGTCAACAGTCTTGAATGTTTTCCACTTGTGAATAGTCTTTCTCACTGTAGAATGATGGACTTCAAATTGTTTAGAAATGGCCTTATAACCCTTCACAAATAAATAGGCAACAACAATTTCCTCTTGAAGATCATTGCTGATGTCTTTCCTCCTTGGCATTGTGTTAACACACGACTGGATGCTCCAGAACACCACACTGCCAAAACATTCGCTTTTATAGAGGTGGTCACACTTGCTGATAATAGATAAACCAAAGGCATTTGATTGGCAGTATCTGACAGCTAATTACCCTCTTAATGCCTATGAAAGCAGTCAGTGTGTACTTAGTTTTTCACACATGATGTAATGTCGGGGTAGGGAAACAGACAAGTGAGCCCTAATCTACCCGCCACTCAGTCCCTGCCTACTTGCAACGACCCGCCCTAGGCGACGGGGTACAACTGGGCGATGGTCCCTACACTCAATAGGTGCACGACAGACAAACAGACAAGGGTACAAAGAAGCCAGGGAAATGGGGAAGTTGCCCACGGAAACACCGTGAGCAACAAGCGAGGTGAACGAGCCGAGTCAAACCAGGAGATGAGCGAGGTACAAAAACGCAGAGCAGAAGAATGGTCAGTAAAGCCAAGGTCAATCACAAGCAGAGGATCAGTAGTTCAAGAAGCTGCAGCAGGGCCAGGAAACCAACAGAGAAGAATCACAAGCAAAGGAGGAACAGGAAAGGCAGGTATAAATAGACAGAGGGCGGGAGCTAGCTCTGTCTGGCCAGGCTTTGATAGGCTCTCCCACTCCTAAGCCTGCCATCCTGGGTGGTGGAAGATGGAGTCAGTCTCACAGACATAGAAGCAGGTGCAGACTGATTACCTATGGGCGTCGACACAGAAGTTGTGTCTGGCAGATCCTTTACAGTACCCCCCTTTTATGAGGGGCCACCGGACCCTTTCTAGGTGGACCTGGTTTATTGGGGAACAAAGGTGGAACCTCCTGAGCAATACCCCAGCGTGAACATCCCAGGCGGGTACCCAAGTCCTCTCCTCAGGCCCGTATCCCCTCCAATGGACCAGGTACTGGAGGGAGCCTAGGACCATCCTGCTGTCCACAATCTTGGCCACCTCGAATTCTACCCCCTCAGGGGTGAGAACAGGGACCGGAGGTTTCCTCGAGGGAGCCAAGGACGGGGAGCAGCGTTTAAGGAGGGAGGCATGAAACACGTCGTGTACTCGAAAAGACGGGGGCAACTCCAGTCGGAAGGAGACAGGATTGAGGACTTCAATGACCTTGTACGGCCCTATAAACCGGGGAGCAAACTTCTTGGATGGGACTTTAAGGCGCAAATTTTTTGACGATAGCCACACCAGATCCCCGACCACAAACAAGGGGTTAGCAGAACGTCTTCTATCTGCCTGAGTCTTTTGTATGCTCTGGGACGACTCTAGGTTCTTGTGAACCTGGGCCCAGACTGTGCACAGTTCCCGATGAACGACATCTACCTCGGGATTGTTGGAACTACCAGGTGAAAGGGAGGAGAACCGTGGATTAAACCCAAAATTACAGAAAAAGGGGGAGACCCCTGACGAGTTACTGACCCGGTTATTAAGGGAAAATTCGGCGAGGGGAATGAATGAGACCCAATCATATTGACAGTCAGAGATAAAACACCTTAAATATTGTTCTAGAGACTGATTAGTCCTCTTAGTTTGGCCATTAGTTTCAGGATGGAAGGCAGGTGAGAAGGACAGATCAATCTCCAACTTTTTACAGAAGGCTCTCCAAAACAATGAAACAAATTGTACCCCTCTGTCAGAAACAATATTGACAGGAACCCCATGGAGACGCAGGATGTGTTTGACAAACAAGGTAGCTAACGTCTTAGCATTGGGTAGTTTCTTGAGGGGCACAAAGTGGCACATCTTACTGAAGCGGTCTACTACAACCCACACCACCGACTTGCCTTGAGATGGAGGCAAATCGGTGATGAAATCCATGGAGATATGGGTCCAAGATCTCCGGGGAACGGGCAAAGAACATAGTAAGCCCGCTGGTCAGGACCTGGGAGTCTTGGACCTAGCACAAACTTCACAAGCGGCGACGTAGGCCTTAACGTCTTTGAGCAACCCAGGCCACCAATAGTTTCAGGCAATGAGGTGCTTGGTACCCAGGATGCCTGGATGGCCAGATAGTGCAGAGTCATGATTTTCCCTAAGTAACCTTAGCCGGAATTGCAGGGGAACAAACAGCTTGTTCTCAGGAAGGTTCCTGGGAGCTGAACCTTGATCAGCCGCAATTTCAGAGACTAAATCAGAATCAATAGAGGAAATGATTATACCTGGACGCAAAACACAAGCAGGATCTTCCTCCGAAGGAGGGCTGGCCATGAAGCTACGCGACAGTGCATCAGCCTTAATATTTTTAGACCCAGCCCTATAGGTGACCAAAAAGTTGAATCTGGTAAAAAATAACGCCCATCGAGCTTGTCTCGGGTTTAGCCTCCGGGCAGATTCTAGGAAAACCAGATTCTTGTGGTTGGTAAGGACCGTTACCTGGTGCCTAGCCCCCTCCAGGAAGTGGCGCCACTCTTCAAATGCCCATTTAATGGCTAAAAGTTCGCGGTTGCCAATATCATAGTTACTCTCAGTGGGCGAAAACTTCCTGGAGAAGTAGGCACAGGGGCGGAGATGGGTGAGGGACCTGGTACTCTGGGACAAGACAGCCCCCACTCCCACCTCGGATGCGTCAACCTCCACGATAAATGGCTCCATTTGGTTGGGCTGAACCAGCACTGGGGCCGAGATAAAGCACTTCTTAAGGACCTCAAAAGCCTGGACAGCCTCAGGAGGCCAGTGGAGGAGATCAGCACCTTTGCGAGTGAGATCCGTAAGAGGCTTAGCGATGACCGAGAAGTTAGCAATAAATCTCCTGTAATAATTAGCAAACCCCAGGAAGCACTGTAACGCCTTCAGGGAGGCAGGTTGGACCCATTCCGCCACAGCCTGGACCTTGGCGGGGTACATGCGGAATTCATGAGGAGTGAGGATTTGACCCAAAAACGGTATCTCCTGCACCCCAAACACACATTTTTCGGTCTTAGCAAACAGTTTGTTTTCCCAAAGGGCCTGGAGCACCTTCCTGACATGCTCAATGTGGGAGGACCAGTCCTTGGAAAACACAAGTATGTCATCAAGGTACACTACAAGAAATACCCCCAGGTAGTCTCTTAAAACCTAATTTATGAAATTCTGGAAGACCGCGGGAGCATTACACAACCCAAAGGGCATGACGAGGTATTTGAAATGACCTTCGGGTGTGTTAAACGCAGTCTTCCACTCATCCCCCTCTTTGATGCGGATAAGGTTATAAGCCCCCCGTAGATCAAACTTAGAGAACCATTGGGCCCCCTGAACCTGATTGAAGAGATCAGGAATCAAAGGAAGGGGATACTGGTTCCTTACAGTGACCTTATTCAAGTTTCGGTAGTCAATGCATGGCCTAAGACCACCATCCTTCTTCCCTACGAAGAAGAAGCCAGCACCTACCGGAGAAGTAGAGGGGCGAATGTAACCCTTGGCCAGGCATTCCTGGATATACTCTCTCATGGCTTCACGTTCGGGACAAGAGAGATTAAATATCCTACCCTTAGGGAGCTTAGCTCCCGGTACCAAATCAATTGCGCAATCGTATTCTCTATGAGGTGGTAACACTTCGGAGGCCTCTTTAGAGAAAACATCAGCGAAGTCCTGAACAAACTCAGGTAGAGTGTTCACCTCCTCAGGGAGAGAAATAGAATTAACAGGAAAACATGACGTCATGCATTCATTACCCCATTTGGTAAGATCCTCAGTATTCCAGTCAAAAGTGGGATTATGCAACTGCAACCAGGGAAGGCCTAAAACCAAATCGGACGATAATCCCTGCATCACCAGTACAGAGCACTGCTCCAAATGCATGGAGCCCACAAGGAGTTCAAAAACAGGGGTATGCTGTGTAAAATAACCATTAGCAAGAGGAGTGGAGTCGATGCCCACTACCAGGACAGGTTTAGGCAAATCAATCAATGGCATAGCTAGAGACATAGCAAATTCCACAGACATGATATTAGCAGAAGACCCTGAATCCACGAAGGCACTGCCGGTAGCAGACCTACCACCAAAAGAGACCTGAAAGGGAAGCAAGATTTTATTAAGTTTCATATTTACGGGAAATACCTGTGCGCCCAAGTGACCTCCCCGATGGTCACTTAGGCGCGGAAGTTCTTCCGGCTGCTTATTCTTAGGCCTAGGACAGTTGTTCACTTGATGCTTGTCATCCCCACAGTAGAAGCATAGACCATTCTTCCTGCGGAACTCTCTACGTTGTTGGGGGGACACGGAGGCCCCGAGTTGCATAGGTACCTCCGAGTCTTCCGTGGAAGAACGAAGCAACGGAACCTTGGGAGGTATCATGGGGGAGTCAGAGGAGAAAACACATACACGTTCAAGTCGTCGTTCCCTGAGACGTTGGTAAAGTCGTACCGCTAAAGCCATAACCTGATCTAGGGAGTCAGAAGAGGGATAGCTAACTAGCAGGTCTTTCAGGGCGTTCGACAGACCCAATCTAAACTGGCACCTTAAGGCAGGGTCATTCCACCGAGAAGCTACGCACCACTTCCTAAAGTCAGAACAATACTCCTCAACAGGTCTCTTACCCTGACGTAAGGTCACCAGCTGACTCTCAGCAAAGGCAGTCTTGTCAGTCTCGTCATAAATGAGCCCGAGAGCAGAAAAGAAAAGATCAACGGAGAAAAGTTCAGGGGCGTCAGGAGCCAAGGAGAAGGCCCATTCTTGGGGCCCGTCCTGGAGCCAGGACATAATTATACCCACCCGCTGGCTCTCAGAACCAGAGGAGTGGGGCTTTAAGCGAAAATAGAGCCTACAACTCTCCCGAAAGGAGAAAAAAGTCTTCCGGTCCCCTGAGAACCGGTCAGGCAACTTGAGGTGGGGTTCAAGAGGTGAGGTGAGGGGCACTACCAGGGTAGCATCAGGCTGGTTGTCCCTCTGAGCCAGGGCCTGGACCTGTAGGGAGAGGCCCTGCATTTGCTGAGCCAGGGTCTCAAGGGGGTCCATAGTAGTGTCAGGGACCAGGGTAGACTAGGTATATGGGCTTGTGATTATGTAATGTCGGGGTAGGGAAACAGACAAGTGAGCCCTAATCTACCCGCCACTCAGTCCCTGCCTACTTGCAACGACCCGCCCTAGGCGACGGGGTACAACTGGGCGATGGTCCCTACACTCAATAGGTGCACGACAGACAAACAGACAAGGGTACAAAGAAGCCAGGGAAATGGGGAAGTTGCCCACGGAAACACCGTGAGCAACAAGCGAGGTGAACGAGCCGAGTCAAACCAGGAGATGAGCGAGGTACAAAAACGCAGAGCAGAAGAATGGTCAGTAAAGCCAAGGTCAATCACAAGCAGAGGATCAGTAGTTCAAGAAGCTGCAGCAGGGCCAGGAAACCAACAGAGAAGAATCACAAGCAAAGGAGGAACAGGAAAGGCAGGTATAAATAGACAGAGGGCGGGAGCTAGCTCCGTCTGGCCAGGCTGTGATAGGCTCTCCCACTCCTAAGCCTGCCATCCTGGGTGGTGGAAGATGGAGTCAGTCTCACAGACATAGAAGCAGGTGCAGACTGATTACCTATGGGCGTCGACACAGAAGTTGTGTCTGGCAGATCCTTTACACATGACTTTTCTTTTGTGGCCTAGTTTTTGTTAAATAATGACACAGTGTAATTTGTCAAGTGTTGGGTTGTATTTACCTAATTTTAAGACCTTCTAAGGACCAGATGTTTTTTCATTATGTCCTGATACGTAAAACCATAGAATTCAAAGAGGGTGTACCTTGTTCTTCTCATAACTGTGTGTGTGTGTGTGTGTGTGTGTGTGTGTGTGTATATATATATATATATATATATATACACTACCGTTCAAAAGTTTAGGGTCACTTAAAAATGTCCTTATTTTTGAAAGAAAAGCACAGTTTTTTTTCAATGAAGATAACATTAAAATAATCAGAAATACACTCTAAAAATTGTTAATGTGCTAAATGACTATTCTAGCTACAAACGTCTGGTTTTTAATGCAATATCTACATAGGTGTATAGAGGCCCATTTCCAGCAACCATCACTCCAGTGTTCTAATGGTACATTGTGTTTGCTAACTGTGTTAGAAGGCTAATTGAGGATTAGAAAACACTTGAAAACCCTTGTGCAATTATGTTAGCACCGCTGTAAACAGTTTTGCTGTTTAGAGGAGCTATATAACTGACCTTCCTTTGAGCTAGTTGAGAATCTGGAGCATTACATTTGTGGGTTCGATTAAACTCTCAAAATGGCTAGAAAAAGAGAGCTTTCATGTGAAACTCGACAGTCTATTCTTGTTCTTAGAAATGAAGGCTGTTCCATGCGAGAAATTGCCAAAAAAATGAAGATTTCCTACAACGGTGTGTACTACTCCCTTCAGAGGACAGCACAAACAGGCTCTAACCAGAGTAGAAAGAGAAGTGGGAGGCCCCGCTGCACAACTGAGCAACAAGACAAGTACATTAGAGTCTCTAGTTGGAGAAATAGACGCCTCACAGGTCCTCAACTGGCAGCCTCATTAAATAGCACCCGCAAAACGCCAGTTTAACGTCTACAGTGAAGAGGCGACTCTGGGATGCTGGCCTTCAGGGCAGAGTGGCAAAGAAAAAGCCATATCTGAGACTGGCTAATAAAAGGAAAATATTAATATGGGCAAAAGCACACAGACATTGGACAGAGGAAGATTGGAAAAAAGTGTTATGGACAGACGAATTGAAGTTTGAGGTGTTTGGATCACACAGGAGAACATTTGTGAGACGCAGAACAACTGAAAAGATGCTGGAAGAGTGCCTGACGCCATCTGTCAAGCATTGTGGAGGTAATGTGATGGTCTGGGGTTGCTTTGGTGCTGGCAAAGTTGGGAGATTTGTACAAGGTAAAAGGGATTTTGAATAAGGAAGGCTATCACTCCATTTTGCAACGCCATGTCATACCCTGTGGACAGCGCTTGATTGGAGCCAATTTCATCCTACAACAGGACAATGACCCAAAGCACACCTCCAAATTATGCAAGAACTATTTAGGGAAGAAGCAGGCAGCTGGTATTCTATCTGTAATGGAGTGGCCAGCGCAGTCACCAGATCTCAACCCCATAGAGCTGTTGTGGGAGTAGCTTGACCGTATGGTACGCAAGAAGTGCCCATCAAGCCAATCCAACTTGTGGGAGGGCCTTCTGGAAGCATGGGGTGAAATTTCTCCCGATTACCTCAGAAAATTAACAGCTAGAATGCCAAAGGTCTGCAATGCTGTAATTGCTTCAAATGGAGCATTCTTTGACGAAAGCAAAGTTTGAAGGAGAAAATTATTATTTCAAATAAAAATCATTATTTCTAACCTTGTCAATGTCTTGACTATATTTTCTAGTCATTTTGCAACTCATTTGATAAATATAACTGTGAGTTTTCATGGAAAACACAAAATTGTCTGGGTGACCCCAAACTTTTGAACGGTAGTGTATGTGTGCGTATATATATATATGTGTATATATATATGTGTGTATATATTTATATATATGTATGTGTGTATGTATATATATATATATATATATATATACATACATACACACACACACACACACACACACACACACACACACACACCCCCCCACACACACAAACACACACAAACAAACACTTAAGGTGCATTCGGAAAGTCTCCAGACCCTTTTACTTTTTTCACATTTTGTCATGTTGAGGCCTATGTGCTAAAATAAAAAAGTTTTCCCCCATCATTCTGCACTTAATACCCCATAATGACAAAGAGAAATCAGAATTATTTTTTTTGCAAATTTATTCAAAATGAAAAACACAAATTTCGCATGGACGTAAGTATTCAGATCTTTCGCTAAGACACTTGGAATTTAGCTCTGGGGGGCCTACCATTTCTCTGAATCATCTTTGAAATGTTTCTACACCTTGATTGGAGTCCACCTGTGGTAAATTAATTTGATTGGATAAGGCACACCCCTGTCTTTATAAGGTCTCACAGCTGACAATGCATATCAGAGCAAAAACCAAGCCATGAGGAGGAAAGAACTGTCTGTAGAGCTCAGAGACAGGATTGTGTAGAGATACAGATCTGGAGAAGGGTACAAAAAAAATTCTGCTGCACTGAAAGTTCACAAGAACTTTGGAACAACCAGGACTCTTCCTAGAGATGGCCACCCCACCAAACGAAGTAATTGGGGGAGAAGGATCTTGGTAAGGGAGGTGACCAAGAACCAAATGGTCACTCTGGCTGAGCTCCAAATATCCTGTGTGCAGATGGGAGAAAGTTCCATTGCAGCACTCCACCAGTCTGGGCTTTATGGCAGAGTGGTCAGAAAGTAGCCTCTCCTCAGTAAAACACACATGAAAGCCCATCTGGAGTTTGCAAATAAGCACCTAAAGGACTCTCAGACTATGACAAACAAAATTCTGTGGTCTGATGAAACCGAGATTGAACTTTTTGCCCTCAATTTTAAGCATCATGTCTAGAGGAAACCACACACTGTTTATCACCTGCCTGATTCAATCCCTACAGTAAAGCATGGTGGTGGCAGTATCATGCTGTGTGGTTGTTTTTCAGTGGCTGGGACAGGGAGACTCGTAAGGTTTGAGGGAAAGATGAATGGAGCAAAGTACAGAGATATTCTTAAAGAAAACCTGATCCAGAGTGCTCTGGACCTCAGACTGGGCGAAAGGTTCACCTTCCAACAAAACAATGACCCTAAGCACACAGCCAAAACAACACAGGAGTGGCTTAGGGACAACTCTATGAAGGTCCTTGAGTGGCCCAACCAGAGGCCTGATTTAAACACAATCGAACATCTCTGGAGAGACCTGAAAATGTATTTTTCCCCCCAACGGTCCCCATCCAACCTGACAGAGCTTGAGAAGTTATGCAGAGAAGAATGGCAGAAAATCCCCAAATCCAGGTGTGCAAACCTTGTGGCATCATACCCAAGACGACTGGAGGCTGTTATCGGTGCTTTAACTAAGTACGGAGTAAAGGGTCTGAATACATATGTCAATGCAATATTTTAGTTTTTCCTTTTTAATAAATTTGCAAAGATTACTAACATTCTGTTTTCACTTTGTCATTATGGGGTACTGAGTACAGAATGATGGGGAAAACTGTTTTGTTTTTTTTCTATTTTAGCACAAGGCCTAACAAAATATGAAAAAATTGAAAGGGTCTGAAGACTTTCCGAATGCACTATATACTAGTCCTTCTCAATGAATTAGAATATCATCAAAAAGGTAATTTATTTCAGTAATTTAATTCAAAAAATGAAACTCATATATTATATAGATTCATTACAAACAGTGATCTATTTCCAGCTATTTTTTTCTTTTATTGTTGATGATTATGGTAACAGTTAATGAAAACCCAAAATTTAGTGTCTCAGAAAAGTAGAATATTAAATAAGCGCAAATTCTAAAATAATTTTTAATACCGAAATGTTGGCTTACTGAAAAGTATGTACAGTATATGCCCTCAATATTTGGTCTGGGCTCCGACTCGGCATGAATTGCTGCATGAATGTGACGTGGCATGGGGGCGATCAGCCTGTGGCACTTTTGATGTGTTATGAAAGCCCAGGTTGCTTTGATATCGGCCTTCAGCTCATCTGCATTGTTGGGTCTGGTGTCTCATCTTCCTCTTGACAATACCCCATAGTTTCTCTATGGGGTTTAGGTTGGGCGAGTTTGCTGGCCAATCAAGCACAGTGATACTGTGGTTATTACACCAGGTATTGGTACTTTTGGCAGTATGGGCAGGTGCCAAGTCCTGCTGGAAAATGAAATCAGCATCTCCATAAGGCTTGTCAGCAGAGGAAAGCATGAAGTGCTCGAAAATTTCCTGGTAGACGGCTGCGCTGACTCTGGTCTTGATATAACACAGTGGACCAACACCAGCAGATGACGTAGCTCCCCAAACCATCACTGACTGTGGAAACTTCACACTGGACCGCAAGCAACTTGGATTGATGCCTCTCCACTCTTCCTCCAGACTCTGGGACCTTGATTTCAAATTTACTTTTATCTGAAAACAGGACTTAGGAAACCTTTGCAGGTGTTTTGTGTTGATTAGCTGATTAGAGTGCGACACCATGAGTCTACAGTCTTAAACTTTTACCCAATATTAAAATTTTCTGAGACGCTAAATTTGGGGTTTTCATTAACTGTTCGCCATAATCATCAACATTAAAATAATAAAAAAGGCTGGAAATTGATCAGTCTGTGTGTAATGAATCCATATAATATGAGTTTCACTTACTGCATTGAATTACTGAAATAAGTAAACTTTTAATGATATTCTAATTCATTGAGAAGAACTAGTGTGTATATACAGTGAAGGAAATAAGTATTTGATCCCTTGCTGATTTTGTAAGTTTGTCCACTGTCAAAGACATGAACAGTCTAGAATTTTTAGGCTAGGTTAATTTTACCAGTGAGAGATAGATTATATAAAAAAAAACAACTGAAAATCACATAGTCAAAATTATATATATTTATTTGCATTGTGCACAGAGAAATAAGTATTTGATCCCTTTGGCAAACAAGACTTAATACTTGGTGGCAAAACCCTTGTTGGCAAGCACAGCAGTCAGATGTTTTTTGTAGTTGATGATGAGGTTTGCACACATGTTAGATGGCATTTTGGCCCACTCCTCTTTGCAGATCATCTGTAAATCATTAAGATTTCGAGGCTGTCGCTTTTCAACTCGGATCTTCAGCTCCCTCCATAAGTTTTCGATGGGATTAAGGTCTCGAGACTGGCTAGGCCACTCCATGACCTTAATGTGCTTCTTTTTGAGCCACTCCTTTGTTGCCTTGGCTGTATGTTTCTGGTAATTGTCGTGCTGGAAGACCCAGCCACGAGCCATTTTTAATGTCCTGGTGGAGGGAAGGAGCTTGTCACTCAGGATTTGACGGTACATGGCTCCATCCATTCTCCCATTGATGCGGTGAAGTAGTCCTGTGCCCTTAGCAGAGAAACACCCCCAAAACATAATGTTTCCACCTCCATGCTTGACAGTGGGGACGGTGTTCTTTGGGTCATAGGCAGTATTTCTCTTCCTCCAAACATGGCGAGTTGAGTTAATGCCAAAGAGCTCAATTTTAGTCTCATCTGACCACAGCACCTTCTCCCAATCACTCTCAGAATCATCCAGATGTTCATTTGCAAACTTCAGACGGGCCTGTACATGTGGCTTCTTGAGCAGGGGGACCTTGCGGGCACTGCAGGATTTTAATCCATTACGGCGTAATGTGTTACCAATGGTTTTCTTGGTGACTGTGGTCCCAGCTGCCTTGAGATCATTAACAAGTTCCCCCCGTGTAGTTTTCGGCTGAGCTCTCACCTTCCTCAGGATCAAGGATACCCCACGAGGTGAGATTTTGCATGGAGCCCCAGATCGATGTCGATTGACCGTCATTTTGTATGTCTTCAATTTTCTTACTATTGCACGAACAGTTGTCTCCTTCTCACCCAGCATCTTACTTATGGTTTTGTAGCCCATTCCAGCCTTGTGCAGGTCTATGATCTTGTCCCTGACATCCTCAGAATGCTCTTTGGTCTTGCCCATGTTGAAGAGGTTAGAGTCAGACTGATTAATTGAGTCTGTGGCCAGGAGTCTTTTATACAGGTGACCATTTAAGACAGCTGTCTTT
The DNA here is from genome assembly GCF_050947455.1 of Rhinoderma darwinii. Classification (NCBI taxonomy): domain Eukaryota; kingdom Metazoa; phylum Chordata; class Amphibia; order Anura; family Rhinodermatidae; genus Rhinoderma; species Rhinoderma darwinii. The sequence goes on from NC_134698.1 coordinate 50,821,168, forward strand.
AATGCAGGCACCAAGTTGATTTGGAGCGTGTAACTGGTCTGGAGGAGGCTGAACTCTTAATGGTTAGTAGGGGATCAAATACTTATTTCTCTGTGCACAATGCAAATAAATATATATAATTTTGACTATGTGATTTTCAGTTTTTTTTTTTTATATAATCTATCTCTCACTGGTAAAATTAACCTAGCCTAAAAATTCTAGACTGTTCATGACTTTGACAGTGGGCAATCTTACAAAATCAGCAAGGGATCAAATACTTATTCACTTCACTATATATATATATATATATATATATATATACAGTGAAGGAAATAAGTATTTGATCCCTTGCTGATTTTGTAAGTTTGCCCACTGTCAAAGACATGAACAGTCTAGAATTTTTAGGCTAGGTTAATTTTACCAGTGAGAGATAGATTATATTTAAAAAAAAAACTGAAAATCACATAGTCAAAATTATATGTATTTATTTGCATTGTGCACAGAGAAATAAGTATTTGATCCCCTACCAACCATTAAGAGTTCAGCCTCCTCCAGACCATTTACACGCTCCAAATCAACTTGGTGCCTGCATTAAAGACAGCTGTCTTAAATGGTCACCTGTATAAAAGACTCCTGTCCACAGACTCAATTAATCAGTCTGACTCTAACCTCTACAACATGGGCAAGACCAAAGAGCTTTCTAAGGATGTCAGGGACAAGATCATAGACCTGCACAAGGCTGGAATGGGCTACAAAAGCATAAGTAAGACGCTGGGTGAGAAGGAGACAACTGTTGGTGCAATAGTAAGAAAATGGAAGACATACAAAATGACTGTCAATCTACATCGATCTGGGGCTCCATGCAAAATCTCACCTCGTGGGGTATCCTTGATCCTGAGGAAGGTGAGAGCTCAGCCGAAAACTACACGGGGGGAACTTGTTAATGATCTCAAGGCAGCTGGGACCACAGTCACCAAGAAAACCATTGGTAACACATTACGCCGTAATGGATTAAAATCCTGCAGTGCCCGCAAGGTCCCCCTGCTCAAGAAGGCACATGTACAGGCCCGTCTGAAGTTTGCAAATGAACATCTGGATGATTCTGAGAGTGATTGGGAGAAGGTGCTGTGGTCAGATGAGACTAAAATTGAGCTCTTTGGCATTAACTCAACTCGCCGTGTTTGGAGGAAGAGAAATGCTGCCTATGACCCAAAGAACACCGTCCCTACTGTCAAGCATGGAGGTGGAAACATTATGTTTTGGGGGTGTTTCTCTGCTAAGGGCACAGGACTACTTCACCGCATCAATGGGAGAATGGATGGAGCCATGTACCGTCAAATTCTGAGTGACAACCTCCTTCCCTCCACCAGGACATTAAAAATGGCTCGTGGCTGGGTCTTCCAGCATGACAATTACCAGAAACATACAGCCAAGGCAACAAAGGAGTGGCTCAAAAAGAAGCACATTAAGGTCATGGAGTGGCCTAGCCAGTCTCCAGACCTTAATCCCATCGAAAACTTATGGAGGGAGCTGAAGATCCGAGTTGCCAAGCGACAGCCTCGAAATCTTAATGATTTACAGATGATCTGCAAAGAGGAGTGGGCCAAAATTCCATCTAACGTGTGCAAACCTCATCATCAACTACAAAAAACGTCTGACTGCTGTGCTTGCCAACAAGGGTTTTGCCACCAAGTATTAAGTCTTGTTTGCCAAAGGGATCAAATACTTATTTCTCTGTGCACAATGCAAATAAATATAAATAATTTTGGCAATGTGATTTTCTGTTTTTTTTTTAAATATAATCTATCTCTCACTGGTAAAATTAACCTAGCCTAAAAATTCTAGACTGTTCATGTCTTTGACAGTGGGCAAACTTACAAAATCAGCAAGGGATCAAATACTTATTTCCTTCACTGTATGTGTATATATATATATATATATATATATATATATATGTGTGTATATATATATACATATATATGTGTGTGTGTGTGTGTATATATATATATATATACATGGGCAACACTCTAACTAACAAAGTGAAAAATACAGACTTTTATTAGCCCCTTCTTTTTTAGTCTACATTTTTAACTTTCTTAAACTTGTCTTGCAGCCTATTTCTTTGTCTTTATCTTGAGAGGATCTGAAGTCAGAGTCTTTAAGACTTGCACCCTATCCAGTGGGTACTAATATTGATAATGTTTTTTTATTTTTTGAGATTCAGTTTTTATGTATCCTGTACTCACAGAAGCTGTATCTTGCCATCAAAGCCGATTCTGTCAGGTGAGGTGCGCTGGCTGCTTCGGGGGAAAGCTGGCCCTGTGTGAAGAACTTAGTTGTGATTGTTATTAGCTGGAGCCGTCATTCCATTTGACTTGACTGAATCGGCTTTGATGGCAAGATACAGCTTCTTTGTATACAGGATACTTAGTACCTGTATCTCAAAAAGTAAAATGTTTTTAAAAATAAAATAAAAACCTATTTAAAAGTTGCTTAAAATCACATTTAAAGGGATTGTCTACATCCTATTTGTTTTATTAGTTCATTTATAAAAGAGGAAACCATACAGATTTTTAATATATGCATAAATAATATTCTGATCACATACCTTTCTTATATCAGGCAGTTGCCTTTGTCTAGAAAAAAAAATGCTATAGCCCACAGATTAGTCCATAGAGACGTATCCATAGGATAACTGAATGGACTAAAAATGGCGGCAGTCATGTGACCCACATTATGTGACGCCTGATATTCAGGTATCGCTGTCCAGGTTTATAACCGGTAAATAGTAGATTATTGAGGAGCAGAAGTTATAAAGTATTTCTACATACAGAAGCATCTCATCATGTCGGTCAGTATCTGTGAGGAGCAGCTCTTAGATTCTTCTCCCTGTCTCCTCTGTGTGTTGTATTTTTATTTATATTTAACTTTATTAACAACATGACAACATCCCCTAGAAACAGGCAGCCATTTTAAAAATCATCTAGGGACAGTAAAAACAAGCACAGTGAAGTAATTGTTCATCATTACTCCACCATTACTCCTATTCACTTACCCCATGCATGTGTTCTCTATGTAGCCCCAACACATGTATTTTATGTAAGGCTGCTACTAACTGAATGCTAGGGGTCACACAATGTACGTGGCAGCAATTAAGGGGAAGTATGGATCGGGCTCACGCGCCATACTCAGCAGAGAATGTTTTACCAGAGAAATGCAACTCAGATTTATTGCCCTGATTCTGCAGTTTTAGGCAATATCCCTCATGGTGCTCTAGCATTCTAATGGACTGAAGCACCGGCCTCAGAAGCAAAGGAGCACCTAATGGATTTTGGGGCCTTGTGTTTATTAGAATACATTTTAGGCACCATGTCAGGTTTGAAGGGCTCTTGCGATGCCAAAACAGTGGAAATCCACCAAAAGTGACCCCATTTGGGAAACTACACCCCTCAAGGAAATTATCTAGAGGTATATTGAGCATTTTGACCACACAGGTTAATTGCAGAAATTCTTGGTAATAGTCCGTGAAGTTTTTTCAAAGAAAATGTTGGCTTAGCTAGTTTTTTCTCATTTCCACAAGGACTAAAGGGGAAAAAGCACCACAACATTTGTAAAGCAATTTCTCCCGAGTAAAACAATACCCCACATATGGTCATAAACGGCTGTTTGGGCACGCGGCAGGGGTTAGAAAGGAAAAGAGCGCCATTTGGCTTTTGGTGTTCAAATTTAGCAGGAATGGTCTGCGGAGGCCATGTCGCATTTGCAAAGCCCTGAGGGGACAAAACAGTGGAAACCCCCTACAAGTGACCCCATTTTGCAAACTACACCCATTGAGGAAATTATCTAGAGGTATAGTGAGCATTTTGACCACACAGTTTTTTTGCAGAAATTATTGGAATTAGGCCGTGAAAATGAAAAGCTACATTGTTTCAAAGAAAATGTAGGTTTAGCTAATTTTTTCTCTTTTCCACAAGGACTAAAGGAGAAAAAGCACCACAGCATTTGTAAAGCAATTTTTCCTGAGTAAAACAGTACCCCACATTTGGTCATAAATGGCTGTTTGGACACACGGTAGGGCTTAGAAGGGAAAGAGCGCCATTTGTCTTTTGGAGCTCAAATTTAGCAGGAATGGTTTGCGGAGGCCATGTCGCATTTGCAAAGCCCTGAGGGGACAAAACAGTGGAAACCCCCTACAAGTGACCCCATTTTGGAAACCACCCCTTGAGGAATTAATCTAGTGGTGTAGTGAGCATTTTTACCCCACAGGTGTTTCATAGAATTTATTAGAATTGGGCAGTGAAAATAAAAACAATCCCTTTTCTTCAATAAGACACAGTTTAGCTCAAAATTTTTCATTTTCTCAAAAAATAAAGGAAAAAAAGAACCCCAACCTTTGTAAAGCAATTTCTCCCGAGTATGGCAATACCCCATTTGTGGTCATAAACTGCAGTTTGGGCACAGGGCAGGGCTCAGAAGGGAAGGAGTGGCATTTTTGCTTTTGGAGTGCAGATTTTGCTGAATTGGTTTCTGGTCGCTACGTCGCAATTGCAAAGCCCCTGTGAAAACAAAACAGTGGAAATCCCCCCAGAAGTGACCCCATTTTGGAAACTACACCCCTCAAGGTATTCACTTAGGGGTGTAGTGAACATTTTAACCCCGCAGGTGTTTTGCAGAAATTAGTGTGCACTCGTTGAAGAGTGAATTTTTTTTTTTTTTACATAGATATGCCAATATGTGGTGCCCAACTTGTGCCACCATAACAGGACAGCTCTCTAATTCTTATACTGTGTTTCCCGGTTTTAGAAATACCCTACACGTGGCCCTAATCTTTTGCCTGGACATTCAATCAGGTTCAGCGGTGAAAGAGTACCATGCGAAGTTGAAGCCTAATTTGGCGTCTTACAAAGTATTGGTTCACAATTGCAGAGGTTCTGATGTGAAATAATAAAAAAAGAAAACCTGAGAAGTGACCCCATTTTGGAAACTACACCCCTCAAGGCATTTATTAAGGGGTGTAGTGAGCATTTTCAACCCACAGGTCTTTTCCATAAATGATTGCGCTGCAGAGGCTGCAAAGTAAAAAAACATTCCCTAGATATGCCATTTCAGTGGTAGAAATGTTGTGCCCAGCTTGTACCACTGGATAAACACCCCCAAAAAATTGTTAAAATGGTTCTCCCAGGTATGGCAATGCCATATATGTGAATGTAAACTGCTGTTTGGGCACACTGTAGGGTTCAGAGGGGAGGGAACGCCATTTGGCTTTTGGAGAGTGGTTTTGTTTGTAGTAGTTTTGTTTGTGGTCTTTTAGTTTATAATATGGGGGCATATGTAAGCTGGGCAGAGTACATCAGGGGCATAGTCAGGTGGTATAATAATGGGGTAAAAAAAACAATAAAATAATCCATAGATATTTGTTACGCTGTGAAGCAATGCTTTATGCACAGGCCAGTGTTGCACTGATAAATGGTGTCCTTATCCCCCTTTTGGTCCACGCTCTGCACCTATGCAGTTTGGGGAATTTTGGTGGGTACTGTTGTCCTGGTATAATACAAGCACCCTCGCTTCCAGCAGATATGTTTGTGCCCTCCCCTTCCTGTTTCCCTAATTTTAGGGCCTTTTTAATTAGCCTCTTGAAACAGAAGAAATGTTCCCCCTCGGGCCTGCACAACTGCATATTTTTATTTCCTGACTTATTGTAGCCTTAACTAATTTTATTTTTTGATAGACGTACTGGTATGAGGAATTTTATTTTGTGGGACGAGATGTCGTTTTTATTGGTACCATTTTGGGGTACAAGCAACTTTTTGATTACTTTTTCTCCTATTTTTTGGGAGGCCAGATGACAAAAAAAACTGCAATTCTGGCATTGTTTTTTAGGGGTTTTTTTTATACAGTGGTCACCATGCGTTCTAAATTACCTGTTAACTTTATTCTGCGGGTCAGTACGATTCCGGCGATACCCTTTTATAGGACTTTTTTTTATGTTTTACAACTCTTTGCACAATAAAATTACTTTTGTAAAAAGAATGTATTTTTTCTGTCGCCAAGTTGTGAATACCATAACGTTTTAATCTTTTCATTGATGGAGCTGTACGAGGGCTTGTTTTTTGCGAGATGAGCTATAGTTTTTATAGGTACCATTTTTGGATACATACGACGTTTTGATCACTTTTTATTCCAATATTTGTAAGGCAAAGTGACCAAAAAACAGAAAATATGATATCGTTTTTTATGCTTGTTTTTTTACGCTGTTTACCGTGTGGAATAAATAACATCATATTTTTATAGTTCAGGCCGTTACGGTTGTGTCGATACCAAATATGTATGGTTTATTTTATTTTTTTCAATAATAAAGGACTTGATAAGGGAAAAGTGCAATTGTATTTTATTTTATTACTCAAAACTTTTATTATATGTTTTAGAACTTTTTTTTAAACTTTTTTATATACTTTTTTTAAGTCCCACTAGGGGACTTGAAGGTCCAACTGTCTGTTTTTTGTTTCTAATACATTGCACTACCTATGTAGTTCAATGTATAAGGTCAGTTATTCACTGACAGCAAGCCGATTAGGCTTCCCCTCCCGGCGGGGCCTAATCAGCTCCCATAATGGCAGAACAGGAGGCCATTGTTAGGCCTCCTGTTGCCATAGCAGCAGTCGGCAGCCCTGATTGCATGGCAGGGCTGCCGATCTTCTGGCAACCTCTAAGATGCAGCGACCGCTTTCAATCACTGCATCTAAGGTTAATGGCAGGGATCGGAGCTAGCTCCTGTTCCTAGCATTACAGGTGGATGTTAGCTGTAACATACGCCTTCTGTGCTAGGCAGAACGGGAGGCCAGTATTAGGCCTCCAGTTGCCATTGCAGCCACCGGAACCCCGGCAATTTCATTGCTGGGGTGCCGATGAGCTTCAAACACCATAAATGCAGTGATCGCTTTCGACCGCTGCATTTAAGGGGTTAATGGCGGGGATCAAAGCTAATTTCGGTCCCTGCCATTACAGCCGGATGTCAGCTGTAATACACCGCTGACATCCGGCGATGATGGCACCGACTCAGTATGGTTACGGCAAAATGCGGGGAGCACTAGCTTTCCATGACGTATCCATACGACAAATGTCGGGAAGGGGTTAAAGGAAAAATGGGAAAAGTTTTTTGTTTTTTTAAGTATTTTAATAATTTTTTAGGTTTTGTAGACTAGTTTCTCAGACCTTTTTTTAGTCCCCCTAGGGGATTTGATGGTACAATCATGTATACAAATGTATTATAGTATATTGTCATTTTTACAGGCTTCCACAGGCTTCTTACAGAGGCAGAAAGAAGGCAGACCTGGGGGCCTTCATAAGGGCCCCCGGGCTGCCATGACAACCATCGGCACTCCACGATCACAGTCTTTTTTTTCTTATTTATTTTTATCTTTTGATTGTAGTATTATTTTTTTTTATGTCCTATACATTTTCTGTTTAAGAGGGCAGCATTCTTGCCTGAGCTGCTGTTAACAGCATTTAGAAAGGTGCATTACTGCAGCCACATTGACCATATAAACCTGTGAACAGGAGGGGACCCATTGACATCCATAGGAGAGTCTTCTATGCTTGTTCTGTCACCTGTGCAGAAGTCACTGTGGAGGAAAAGATAGGAGGGGAGCTGTGTCGATCACCTATTATCAATGGTGGATCCTGTGTTACCTGTAATTGTACTCCTTCCTGTGATGATAATGAGATGACTTCTGAGAAGTTATCTCTACAGAACAGGAAGTGTCAGTCTATTTTGAGGCACAGTGGCCAGAGTGAAAACTGCTAGATTTTAGAGTATTTTTTTAATACAGATAATGACAAAGAAAATAATAAAAAAAATCACCCAAAATTCTTACAAAATATATCTAACATAAAAACTTAATTTAAACAATAGGCCATTTTTTGATGACACATTCCCTTTAACCCTTTCTCGTCGCTGATCTGTAGATCTACGTTGGGAAAGGGTATTTAAATATGGCGCTTGCTCAGAAGCGGAGGGGGCACCATAGCCGGCAGGTCTCTGCTGTGTTGCACAGCAGGGACCCAGCGACAATGCAAAATTTTTGATCCCAACCATTTAACCCCTCAGATGCCGGTGTCAGATGTGACCACATGGATATGTGGGGTTTTTACTGCACCTTTTGCTTCGGGGCCGGTCACCGACTCCCACGATGAGTTCGTGGGAGCCGGTGTACTCCTATAGCAGCTGGGAGCCTTGTGAACACTCCCATGCCTGCTATAGGAAGATTGATATTGAGACCTGCCTGTGGCAAGTCTCAATGGCAATGTACTGATTTTGCCATAGACTGTAATATTATGATATTGCAGTCTATGGCATAAGCGATCTTTATTTAGCCCTCGGGGGGCTAAATAAAAGTTAAAAAAAATGTAAAAAACTTTTTGGGAAAAAATATAAAAATTCAAATCACCCCCCTTTCCCTAGATCACATATAAAAAAATAAACAATAATAAACATAAACACATTAGGTATCCCTGCGTCCGAAAATGCTCCGAACTATAAAAGTCAAAAAATATTTATCCAATACTGTGAATGTCGTGTGGGAAAAAAGGTCAAAATGGCAGAATCACCATTTTTTTTTGCCATTTCAACCGCACAAACAAATTGAATAAAATGTGATCGAAATGCTCGACATTCCCCAAAATTGTATTAATAAAAACTACATCTTTCCACATACAAAAATATGTATTACACAGCTCTGTACACAGAAATATAAATAAGTTATGGGGGTCACAATATAGCGATGCATAAAAAAGTTTATTTAAAAATGTACATTTTTTTTAAAGGTTGTTCTAACCCACAGAATAAAGATAATGTGTCATTTTTACCGTGCATTGAACAACGTAAAAAAGAAACCCATAAGAAAATGGCAGAACTGCTGGTTTTTTCTAATTCCACCCCTTTCTGAATTTTTTTCCAGCTTCCCAGTACATCACACATAATATTAAATAGTGCCATTAGACAGTACAACTTGTCCCGTAAGAATGAAGCCCTCATATGGCTGTGTCAACGACAAAATAAGAGTTATGACTTTTTGAAGGCGGGAAGGAAAAAACAAAAGCATAAAAACGAAAATTAGTCTGGTACTGAAAGGGTTAAACAGCAGTAGAATGAGAAATTTCCTTGTGAATGACCTTCGTGATAATGACAAATGTGGAAGACTGCACTGACAGGGGAACATCTATAAGTAACATAAATAAGCAACCAAATATATTTATGTCTAAAAATAAATAGAAGATTAAACTATAATTTATAATGGCGACAGCACACTGCGGACACTAATGCCACCTAAGCCACTAAAGATAAATAAATATGCATTACTGCTAAATCTACTTACAATAGGAAGGTTCTTCGCGCACATTTTGATCAAATTGTGTGAGCCCACCTGCCATGACAGGGCAACCTCTGTGGGGTGGAAACCTATGCTGCACATACACCCAGAACTGGGACTAAGTCTACATATACTTGGGGATTGTAGGAACCAGCATTAAACTAATTAAAATCACCAAGGGCAGAATGGGAGGCGTGCAAGATCAAAAAACGTAGGCAGTCACTAACGCCACATATATGAATCACATAAACAACACAAAAGTTAGAGCAGCACATTCCAACAAAATTAAACACAATGTGTATACAGGTGCAAGAACGCCTGTGACTGCAAATTTATACAGCACACTGCAAACACGAATCCCACCTAAGCCACTAAATATAAATAAATATGCATTACTGTTAAATCTACTTACAATAGAGAGGTTCTTAGTGCACATTTTGATCAAATTGTGCGAGCCCACCTGCCACGATGAGACAACCTCTATGAGGTGGGTACCTATGCTGCAAATACCCCCAGATACCCATATACCAGTTACCTATATATTTATATATACACACATATAAATAGTTTATTATTTTATTTGGAAAAATAAAATATGTGTGTGTGTGTGTGTGTATGTATATATATATATATCATATTTATGTTTTCCCCTTTAAGCACAAAAAGGATTTGATGACAACTGTAATTCACAACTGGAGGGAGATTCTCAGGAGAGTATGACAATGATGTGTATTTATTGGAGATTCTGCAGACTTGCAATTAACCTCTGTTGCCTTGCGGGGGTGCAGCTTATTAGCAAAGTATCACATGAGAGAGCGCAATTTTTCAGTAACACGTTCTGTTTGTGCACCCAGGAGAGGACATGGAAAATATTTACACTGCAAATTTCACCTGATAATACGTTTGTGTTATTATTCTGTCATATCTATTGTTGTTGTGTGAAAAGAGATTGAATTTGTTAAGAGTCGCTTTTCAGAAAAAATGACTAGTTGGTGAATTGATCTTTAAACAATTTCCAAGGATACAAAAGCTGGTTGCCTGTCTAAGCTCTGAAGGGAATATCCTATGTACGTGGGTTTCTTAGCTTAGAAAATCTTAATAAGTAAATGGCGGTGAATTGCACTGAGGGTTGTGACCCTGTGTATTATGTTGAGTCTCAGTATAATATAGAATGAAGTGTTTGCTGGCACTCAGCAGGGATGATTCTGATATCTATATCCTTACCCCGTTGCTGAGTACATAAGATTAGCATTTGATGTCCTGTCGCGTCACTCCTACCTGCTTCAGTACTTAGTACAGGTGATCGAGTGGGAGGAGGCGGTTTCCTGCAACGATCCAAAAAAGCTTTTGTTCCTTAAGAAGAGGCTACAACGGAGCAGGCTGTTACAACTTAGTATGCTGAGAGGGCCTGTTCACATCACCGTCGGGTTCCTTTTGGGGTTTCCGTTCATCCATTCCATCAAAGGAATATATGAACGGAAACCCCAAACGGAACCCGACGGTGATATGAACAGGCCCTGATGTCACTTTCACGCTGTAGCATTTTGCTTCAGTATTTTGAAGCCAAAACCAAGAATGGAAAATAAACAGAAAAAGTTAATAAAAACATTTCTACCTCTTATGTGTTTTGGACCCATTTAGGGCCTGTTCACATCAGCGTTCATTTTCCGTTGATGGGTTCCGTCCGACCTTTCCGTCAGAGGAACCCTTTAACGGAAAGGCAAACAGAAACCATAGCTTCAGTTTGCATTACCATTGATTTCAATGGTAATTCTTCCGTGGCTAATGGTTTCCGTTTGTCTCCGTTCCGTAAGGTTTCCGGTTTTTTTACGGAATCAATAGCATAGTCGACCGTGCTATTGTTTCCGCTAAAAACATGGAAACCTTACGAAACGGAGACAAACGGAAACCATTAGCAACGGAAATCTATGTTAATGCAAACGTAAGCTATGTTTTCCATTTGCCTTTCTGTTAACGGGTTCCTCCGACGGAAAGGTCTGACGGACCCATCAACGGAAAACGAATGCTGATCTGAACAGATCCTTATCATTTTGACTTTTAAATATTGATGCAAAATACTGACCAAATATACTGTTGTGTGAAAGTGGCCTAAGTCTTATTTCTCAATATCTAAGGGTGCCACGTATTTGCCCTGAACCCTTTAACTCCATTGTCTGTGTTTTTATAACCGTTGCAAAGGCTGTAATAATAGACATTCTGCCACATACGCACAGACTGCGTGGCGGTGAGGAAAATTCCATCTGGATAAATTGCTAGAAATGTCAGTCGTCTAAATGTTTTTTTTTACTTTTATTGAGGCCGACGTGTAGCAACTAAATTGCCTGTCAAAAAGAACAGACAGCAAGCTGTGAGATAGCCAATCAATGCAACATACCAGCAGCTTAATTCAGGCAACAGGGAGGAAAGCCAGCGGGAGAAGAACATAAATAAATACCTCGCGCTGATTAATTGGGTTTTCTATCTCTGTATCATTTAAGCCACATGGACAAAATCAAAGATTTTACTTCAGGGCCGCTGATGGAATAAGTTAACCATAAGTACCCGTATCCACAGTTTAATTAATTGAGGTGTCAATTGTCGATGCAGATAAATGCACATTAGCAGGTATTCCAGTCTGTCAAAGCATATTTTCAATTATTTGCTCAAAACTTTTCGTGCCATTAGGGTGCACAAAAAACCCCACTATGAGATTTATCAAAACTGGTTCACAGGAAAAGTGGAGTAGTTATCCTTAGCAACCAATCTGGTTCAAGCTCTCATTTTACAGGGGCCATTTTGAAAATGAAAAAAGCAATGTGATTGCTTGCTATAGCCTAGAGAACATTCAGCAGCACAAGGGAAATTCTAAAATTTTTGTGGAGCTGCACATAGAATGTGTAAATTAATTTTTTTATCTATTAAGTTAAACAACTTATATCTTCAAGTAAACCTAACCACACACGAGGTTGTGAGTGATTTGTATGTTGTTTCTTTTGCTTATATTCCAAATGGGTGAATTTAGAAGTGAGCCAACAATTATAATGGAATATTGTCCAGGACATATAAATGTGATTAATATTAAGTTTAATGGCATTTGTCAGGATCTTGCCAATGATAGTAAAATTTTAATAAAACAATGATGGCTTTGCACACTGTCACATCTAAAATGACACTGACACCATGTTACTAATGTCATTATTCGTAAACATATTTTCTTTTTGTTGTCTAGTGCACCCGAAGGTGGAAGAATTTGTGAGGTCCTAGACTGTAATGAGATTGTTTGGATAAGCTACCACAATAATATTAATATGTTACAGTAGTGACAAAAAGAGCTTTTCTAATTCGACCAAGAGTTCGCCCATTCTGAACAGTTGTAGTCAGTGTGTGTGTGTGTGTGTGTGTGTGTGTGTGTGTGTGTGTGTGTGTGTGTATTATGCACATACGTATTACTTGCTTGTTTTTAATTAGCTGAATATTACTAGGGTTTTACATTTTCAGAAATCAATACTGTCCTTTATGTTAAGGCCCAACTAAGAATCATTCGTAGTATATTCCTTGTAAGTGCTAATTGTGTGTTTCTGTATTTTCTAACCTGTAGTTCAGATGTCAGAAGGTTATATATATTGAGTGGTTCAAGCATACTATAGGTTTCTGTAGCGTGACTGTGCATATTCCCCTTTTTCATTATATTATATTTTCATACAATGGATTTTTCGAGTGGAAAAAACTGATGTGGATTTGCATGAGAAATGAACCTTGAATTTTTTGCCACGGATTTGCGTTTCACACAAATTAGACCCATTTAATTTTCGCGAGGAAACCATGTTGAGAAGTGACATGACACCACAATTTTTTTTTTTGTGTAAAGTGGTTTCAAATCCGTGCCCATAAAATTCTGCAGCTAATGAACAATGGGGGAGGGGCGTTTTCTGATTAAAATCAATGGGACGCTGTTTCTGTGATAGCGGTACGAAATACAAGCAGTTTCCATGCCAAAATCTGCGTTAAAATCCGTTGTGTGAACGTGCTCTGAAAATGGAAAATAAATGCCCCAAATATACTGCTATATTATAATTGTGTACTGCAGGTAACCAGGTTATTTTTATAAGACAACCCATTTTCATATGCCTAAATAGAGCATATGGAAGTCATAAGGGGGGAGGGGTTTGAATGGCTGGCATGTATATGTGTTTGGCACATGTCTGGCATTATTTTTTCATTGTTCCATGTCTACTGATTCATTATTTAAGGATTAGAGTGTACTTTTATACTAGAGCAAAAACCTATTCTAGGTATCTCCATAAAAAACTTTTAGGGCCATTTATATGTGCAGAATGCATCTGTCCCATGACAGACATCAATCTTTTATAAGAATTAATTTTCATAAGTGGTTGCATTGTTGTGTTAAAAATTGTGATACTGCAAGTAAGGCCCCATGCCCACGACCATAGATTTCTTTCGTAATTACGGACCCATTCATTTTTATTGACCTCGGACACCTTCCTGTATATTTCCGGGAAGGTGTCCGTGCCGTAGAAAGGATCCGCAAAAGATAGGACATGTCCTATTTTTTACTTTTTACGGACCGTGCTCCCATACTTTATATAGAAGCACGGCCCGCAGATGCGGGCGGCTGTCCGTGTCCGTAATCACGGAACGTGATTACGGGCGCGGTCGTGTGCATGGGGCATTAGAGAATGGGTTTACATTTATTTTTTCCTCCTGATGGTATCCATTGAAACAATTACACTTTAACTTTACAGACAGAGACCAGCCTTGGGAGAATGTTTGGCAGCAGTGGCCGGAGCCATACCTGTAGCTTTTCTTGAGCCATCACTAAACCACAACAACCCTCTCACAGTTTTTAACACTAAATCACCCAGAGAGAGAGCCAGTAAGTATAATTATAACATATATATATATATTTTTATATATATATATATATATATATATATATATATATATATATATATATATATATATAATGAATATTAAGACGTGTTTTTGCAATAGAATAATCAAGAATGTTGATTTTAATGGTGATATATGGATTCCAGTTCTAGGTATGCCGGACACAGTTGAAGAGATGTGTCCAGATATGCCTCACTTGGAAGGTTTGATGAAGGAGATTAATGATCTGGCTGAGTCTGGAGCCAGGTATACGGAGATGCCACACGTTATTGAAGTTGTCCTGCCCATGTTATGCAACTATCTTTCCTACTGGTGGGAGAGAGGAACAGAAAATGTACCAGAAAATGCCAGGCCGTGCTGTACTCAAGTGACCTCCGAACATCTAAGTGTCATCTTGGGCCACATCCTGAAAATCATTAACAACAACCTGGGAATAGATGAAGCTTCCTGGATGAAGAGAATTGCTGGTAATCCTACATGTGATGATCTCTACATTCCCGTCCTTAAACATTGTCCATCTTACATCACTGGCCAGACACTCGGTTTGAAAATCTTTTTCACAAAGTATTAGTGGCATTATGTGCAAATCCACTTGACATTTATCCTGCCACTGACAGACAATTTACTTTATATAGGATTCATATTAGTCTGGAGCAAAAACAAAAAGTACTGTGAGCCTTGCTGCCTGAAAAGCTTTAGCCGTTCTTTGGTTATCCTCTGCAAGGTCTCAGTGTCCCTTTATTGATCCAGAAACACTACCCTCTTTATTTTACTTTCTTGAGCACAAAATTATGCCATTTTCACTAGGTGATGGAGCTCTATAATTTGTATATGGAATACTATATTACTATACGGTTTTATGTAACAAGAGCTTCAGATAATCTGTTTTTATTAAGGATATGTCAGTTACAAGGACAATACAATTTTCATAATAATCGGATGACAAAGTTGGGCATAGTATTATATAGGGAATACACAATATTATCAAAGAATAAAAAATAAACTTTGTCAGTATTTAGTCTTACAGACCTCTTGTTAGAAAGGCTACAAGGTCTACATCAGTGGTCCCCAATCACCGGGCCGCGGACCAATACCGGGCTGTGGATCATTTGGTACCGGGCCACGGGCGGATACACTGCGTGAAGTTACACTGCGTATACGCTCCGGTGGCCTCCAGGAGTTCCAGGCGAAAAAACCACATCAAACTGCTAGCAGGCCGGCCTTTTAGGATGACGTTTCATCCCATGTGACCGCTGCAGCATGTAATTGCCTGCAGCAGTGGTCACATGGGATGAAGCGTCATCCCAGGAGGCTGACCCTCTGATGTCATCCAGGCCGGCCTCCTGGGATGACGTTTCATCCCATGTGACCACCGCTACAGCCTGTGATAAGCTGCAGCGGTCACATGGGATGAAACGTCATCCCAGAAGGAAGGCTTAGATGAAGAAACACAGACTGTTGGGTAAGTAAAAGATTTTATTTTTTTCTGAGTTGCGTTTTTTGCGGCGGAATAGCTGCGATTCCGCAGCAATAACCGCAAAAACTGCTATTTGTTGCGGGTTTTACTTCCCATTGAATTCAATGGGGAAAACTCACAACAAATAAGCAGCGTTTACGCAGATACAATTGACATGCTGCGGTATTAAACTCTGCACCGCAGCTCAATTTCTGAGTGTTTTTGCCGCTCAGTATTTATACAGCATGTGGATGAGATTTGTTTTATCTTATCTACTTTGCTGCTACTGTATTATGCTGCAGATTCTCCGCAACGAATTCCGTTGCGGAAAATCTGCAGTATTTATGCAATGTGTGAAATGACCCAAAGCATTTTTTCATTTTTATTTCATTTCCATTTAGTTACAGTCTGCAGAGTGTTTTGTAATGCGCGTGATCCCCACCCGCTGGTCCATGGAAAAATTGTCTTTCATAAAACTGGTCCTTGGTGCAAAAATTTTTGGGGACCACTGATCTACATGACAACACTTCCCCTAGTGTGATCTGGCAGCTGTGTTAATTTTTTTTCTAGAAATAACCGTTTCTTATACCAAGTATTTTGCCATTTCCTTCTTATTAGCACATCTACAGTTTATGCTGCACAAGGCATTGTGCATAGAAACATCTTTGTTTAGCAATTCTGAACTCTACATCTCTATGCAAAAATGAGTTAGAAGCTGTCTCTATTAGGTTAATTCTAAATAAAAGGCCCAGTTCAACTCAGTGTGAACAGGGCCAAAGGTAGTAGCAAAAGACAAAATAGGTCCTTCTCTTTAGTTGTAGTGCTGTAACCAAGGTTAAGCTGATTAGAGTGGACACCTAAGACTACCAGCTAAGACACAGAACAATCCTATATTATTTCATGTCCCCCAATTAAAGGAAAATTAATAATGACATTTAAAAAAAAAAGCATGTAACATTTACCATGACATAGACTTCTTACTTGATCTGTGTTCTGTCTCTTATCTCAATACCAAGGATAACTAAAAATAAGAATGACATTTTGGGTTCTGGAATTTAGGTTGCTTTATTACCTAGACAGTATTGGAGACCAGGCAACCTGTCCATTTAACTAAGCTCAACCCCTTAGTCAGTCCTAAGCCAAAAATGGAGACAATCAAGAGGAGATGGCCCTGTTTTTCATTAGATTTTTACACGACTGCATATTTCAAGAGCTTATAGAACGTCTCGCACATATACACAAAACTATATTCTGCATGTGACTTTTAGCCCCTTAATTACCAGCCTATTGTAGGCCTTAATGACCAAGCTATTTTTTTTGTTTTTCCATTGTCGCATTGACATAGCTGTATATGGAATTGTTTTTTGCGGGACAAGTTTTATTTTTATATAGCACCATTTTGGGGTACATATAATTTATTGATTAACTTTTATAAACTTTTTGAAATTGAAAAAAACCCCAACATTTTCGCCACACTTTTCTGTGTCCTAAATTTACTCTGTTTACCGTGTGGTATAAATAACATAATAATTTTATTCAGCGGGTCGTTACAATTGCGATGATACCAAATGTATATAGTTTTCTTATGTTTTACTACTTTTACACAGTAAAAACACTTTTTTTCAAAATCATTTGTTATTTGAAGAGCCTTAACTTTTTTTATTTTTCCGGCGATGCAGCTGTTGAGGGCTTTTTTTTGCAGGACAACTTGTAGTTTTTATTGGTACCATTTTGGAGTACATGCAACTTTTTGATCACTTCTTATCACATCTTTTTTAAGGCAGGATGAACAGAAAACAACAATACTGGCTTTATTTTTTATTTAACTTTTTACGTCGTTCACCGAGTGGAATAAATGACATAATAGCTATATAGTTGGGGTCGTTACGGACACAGCGATAACAAATATGTGTAACTTTTCCATAATAAAACATTTTGTAAGGGGAAAAAGTGGGTTTTTAATTTTTTTTTACTCAGGATTTTTATTTATTATAAAGTTTATGAAACTTTTTTAAACTTTTTTATTAATTCCACTAGGCCTAACAGGCATTAACTAGAGGCAGACCAGGGAGCCTTTGTTAGGCCCTCGGCTGCCATAGAAGCCATCGGCACCCCGCGATCGCATCGCCCCCACCCTGCAAAACCACTTAGATGTAGCGTTCGCTATTGAGTGCTGCATCTAAGAGGTTGAACGGGATGATTTCGAGTGCCGGTAGCTGAGATCAGGGAGCTTTTACTGCTCCCAGCGGCGCTGTTTTATTCTGATGCAGCGCCGTGAAAAGGAGTATGCATAAGAATAAAGCCCGTTAGTGGCCGCCGTGAAAAGGCGTATTGGCGGTCACTAATGGGTTAAGAATCACATTTCTCCCTTTTCGGAATCCACATTTGTTCCTAGTACAATCCCCAGAGAAATGTATCCACGCAACCTCTAGTTGACCTTTAGGTGAAACAGACTTGTGATGCCGTGTGGTAATGCC
Source organism: Rhinoderma darwinii (assembly GCF_050947455.1). Classification (NCBI taxonomy): domain Eukaryota; kingdom Metazoa; phylum Chordata; class Amphibia; order Anura; family Rhinodermatidae; genus Rhinoderma; species Rhinoderma darwinii. The sequence continues at coordinate 50,839,359 of NC_134698.1, forward strand.
TAGCGGCTTGTAAATGTACTTTATTGATGAGGTTGAGAATAGAGTATGATCTTAAGGAGTTTCTTTTCATTTCACGTCATACACAGAGTGGTTTATCTTGTTCAGAATGGTGGGGACAGCAGAAATATATCTTTTGCATTTTAAGGGTTCCTCAATTTAGTGACAAACTTTTACTTTGTGACTATAACCCAAAGCGTACATTTTTACCTCACAGACTTTAAGACCATGGAAAATGCATGTGGATGTATGAAATTTATTGTTACTCTTTTACAAAAAACTGATGTTGCTCTAAATTCCATTATAAGTTTTAGGATATCATCTTTCTACAGCCATAGGCAGTTATAGAACTTAAGAGACAAATAAGGATATTGAGGAAATGAACACTCTGTATAGACACTTGATAGCTTTGTGAGTAGTAATTTGTTACCAGTTGCTCATATTATTAATATGGGTTATCATTATATTTCAATATAGTATTGCTGCTTCCATTACACTGAAAGTCCATTTTAGAAGTGATCCACCACCCCATATAATGTTATTTACCTGACCATAAACTATATACTGCCATGTACACTGACCCAAAACAGTGTTCATATAATAATAATAATAATAATAATAAAAATTAATAATTTTTATTATTATTATTTATATAGTGCCAACATATTCCGTAGCACTTTACAATTCAGAGGGAACCTGCACAGACAAAATCAGACATGGCATAGAGACCAAACTAATTTACAATTTAAACAAGAGGAGTAAGGGCCCTGCTCGCAAGAGCTTACAATCTATGAGGAAATAGGGGTAACACAAAGTGCATGATTAGTACAATGGTCCTGCCATCTTTTATACACTTGGGTTAGTACACATAAAGCTGCATGAGACAGTCAGAAACCAGTATCTGTGTATGACAGATATAAAGGGCATTAGGGTGTAATGAGTGTGACAGGTACTGCTGAATGAGGGGTCAGGTTCTGAGGACTAATGTAATAGTGGGGGGCCAGGGAAAGGAGTCAGATTAGGGAATGTGATCGACCTGTCTAAAAAGATGTGTTTTCAGGGCACGTTTAAAACTGTGGATGTTGGGAATTGATCAGATTGTCGGGGGTTGCACATTCCAGAGGACCGGTGCAGCATGAGAAAAATCTTGGAGATGGGAAGGGGGGTTTGGAATATGGAGAATGTTAATCTAAGGTCGTTGGCAGAATGTAGAGCACCGGTAGGGTGGTAGACAGATGAGGGAGGAGATGAGGGAGGAGGTGCAGCACTGTGGAGAGCTTTGTGGGTGAGTGTAATATGTTTGAATTTAATTCTGAAGGGTATGGGCAACCAGTGCAGTGACTGGCACAGAGTAGAGGCGTTGGTGTAGCGGTTGGTCAGAAAGATGAGCCTGGCTGCTGCATTCAGGATAGATTAGAGAGGGGAGAGTTTAAAGAGTGGGAGACCGATAAGTAATGAGTTACAGTAGTCAAGACGAGAGGGAATCAGAGCGACAATGAGAATTTTAACTGTAAGAAAAGGGCTGATTCTGGAGATGTTTTTGAGGTAAAGGTGACATGAACGTGCAAGTGATTGAATATAAGGAGTAAAGGAAAGATCTGAGTTAAAAAATAGATACTCAGGTCCTGGGTATGCAACAATCAGAGACTTGCAGTTGTAGTTGCTTTGAATTGTCTTGTGTAGGGTAGTGGAGGTCCCAGGGTATTTGCCCCTCTTGCCCTCCCTATAATCTGTCCCTACTATCAGGCAACACTGCCAGGATTTATAGCTGTACATAGAAATTATCCCTCTTCCTTATATGATATAGCTCCTAAATCAGGAAAAAAAAACAGTATTTTGATTTACAGTTGGGTTTTTCAGATAAATTACTTTGATCCATCTTGTGTGCAGCAATGGCCTTAAGAAATGGAAATGTGTGTGTTTCATGGTAAGTCAGAAGTACTTTAAAAATGTAATAATTTCTATTATCCTAGCAGTGAATGTTTGGGTGAACATGCTTAGGGTACTCTTACACAGCCCGATGTGAGCCGTGTCAACGAGCGCTGATAAACGAGACAGCTCATTGACCGGCGCTCGTTTGCACCTTTCACAAGGAGCTATGTATGGGGACGAGCGCTCGTTACTCCGATCGCTCTTCCCCAAACATTTCTATCTTGTCGGCAGCATGTCTCCCTTTTTACACGGGATTCATAGCTGTACATAGAAATTATCCCTCTTCCAGATCCTTATATAACGATAATATTTTGGTCACTTAAAAAAAATACAATCAGCCGATGATTGAGCGTTTGTTTACACAGGGCAATTATCAGGAGCGAGTGTTCTGTGAACGCTCGTATGCCTGATATTTGGCCGGTGTAAAATATGATACCCATCTCTGCCTTCAATGATGCTACTGAAAACCTCTCTGCAGACTCATATCTTTGTTTCATGTTATTAATCTAGCACTTGATTTTTGTTTGCAGTTTATGCTCAGCCAATTATCAGCAAGGCTCAGCCAGATCTCCTGAAGAGCCATTTTATCCCCACGCTCGAGAAACTGAAGAAGAAAGCAATAAAGATTGTGCTAGAGGAGGAGCAGTTGAAAGCGGACAGCAAGACTGACACACAGGAAGCAGAGCTTCTTATTCTGGATGAGTTTGCTGTTTTATGCAGAGATCTCTATGCGTTCTACCCAATGTTGATCCGTTATGTGGATAACAACAGGTATAAAGATTTTAGCGAACCCCCAACGTTTTAATACTTTACTGCTTTTGCATCATATTAAATGTTCATTTTTTTCTATTGTCCAGATCAAATTGGCTTAAAAAACCAGATGAAGACTCTGATCAGCTGTTCAGAATGGTGGCGGAAGTGTTCATTCTTTGGTGTAAATCGCATGTAAGGAATTGATAGCTTGCTTCCAGATAGCTGTCTGTTGATAAATTTACACATTTGGGGCTAAACACTATCGGTGTCTTATTTAATTTCTGCTAGTACACTAAAATAAATCTTTGATTTTGAGTCACCCCACCGGGCTATTATATTAGGCAATTGCATTATGAGCAGTTTCCAAATATAATGTTATTATTGGAATTGCTCCCTTTAGAAACTGGACAGATTTCAATACCAAGCCAGGGGGGCAGCTTGGAAATGAAGAAAGTCGGAAAAATACAGGAGCTGTTTATGTCGGCCTGTATTCTGTGATGATAAATGACAAAATCCAATTACTGTATCTAGGTCTTGGTTATGATTACACATTCCCATGCTGGAGCCTGACAATGTATATTACTTATCTGAAACATTGCTCTATTTTTGCAATGTGTTGTGTTACCAAGCCTGGATTTTCCATGTGTTTACCCCTTATGCTCTTTGCAAACCATTTGAATTACTGTGTATTCTGTGAATCGACCACTCACAGATGCAGTAATAATGTGTTGATCGTTATTACAACGACCACTGTGAGACGCCCAGCAGGCTTCATATCAATCTACTTTGTAAATGAAGGAATTCTGCTAGTACCATTATATCGTGGAACAGCTTGTTTTGCAATTATCTAATATACCAAATAACGTAAATCCAAACTGTAGGCTAAGGTTCTATTCACATCTGCGCAGTTTTGGTGAAAAATGACAGGATAAATAGAGCAGCATGCTGTGCTATTTCTCCCGCTAAAATGACGGACACCCTCACAGAAACCCGACGGAATCCATTAAAGTCAATGAGTTCCGTTGGTACCGTGATACCATGGTTCCAGCACTTTCTTTTTATCGTTCTTCTGTTCCTATGACAGCGCAGAAGAACGGAAGAACTTAGCGCAGATGTGAACAGAGACTTAATTTAAACATTATTAAGTCGTTTAAGTGCTTGGTTTGTGTATGCCGCTTGTTCATACACATGTTTATAGTGAAATAGTTTATAATTATTACTCCAAGTTACTATAATTTATTTATTTTGTAGACACTGAAAATACTTTATTGAAAAATAGATCTACATACTTTGCCAGCGTAAACCCAATTTCTTACAATTTATTTTACTATATAAATATATGTTAAAAGTGGGTTAATATAAATACACACACATTATATATTATACATTATGTAATATATCAATTTAGATATTCACAGTATACAATCTATATTCTACTGGCTGCTATTGGAATCAGTCAACAAGCTTAGGCTTCATTCACATCTGTGACAGGGCTCCGTTCGTGGATTCCGTCTGAGCTTTCTGTTAGGGGAACCCATGAACGGAACCCTGACAAACAAATGGAAACCATAAGTTTCCGTTTGCATCACCATTGATTTCAATGGTGACGGATCCAGTGCAAATGGCTTGTTTGTCCCCATTGTTTAAAGATTCCGTCATTTTGACGGAATGAATAGCGCAGTCGACTATGGTATTGATTCCGTACAAACAATGGAACCCTTACACAACAGTGACAAATGGAAACCATTTGCACCGAATCCTTCACCATTGAAATCAATGGTGATGCAAACGGAAACCTATGGTTTCCATTTGTTTCAGTTTGGATGCCGTTCATGGGCTCCCCTGACGGAAAGCTCAGACAGAACCCATGAATGGAGCCCTGACACAGATGTGAACAAAGCCTTATCAGACGCATCTCTAGCAGCTTAGCTGAGCTCCCACATTTTACTACTGTACAGTGCTTAGTGTTAAGATCACACTTCTCGGAGGTAAAAATCACTAGGGAAAGCTCAGTGCAAACATTGAGCCAGATGCTAGGAAATTTCAGCTCTGAAGTCTGCAGAATTGGGAATGCAGCTTTTGACTATAATACAGGCTGTAACTCAGTATAGGTACAAGAAAACAAATGTAATGTATTTGCAAAGTTATTCTACATTAGAATTAATCTACAAATAATGTAAACTATCAAATCCAAAGGGGTTTGGGACATTTTTTGACGCTTTTCAGATACTCAAATAAAACCTGAATTATAAAATAAATAATAATAAAAAAACATATTATATTCCCCATACCCATATATTTTCTGAAAGTAGACACTTGTCACATTGTTAAAATGCCATCTAGCACTTTATACTCAAGGGCGGCTTCATTTAATTTTGCATCAAAGCGTAACATTTTGAAAGAAAAATATTTATTCTTTGAGATTGGTAAGGAGGGTAATACCATGACCAAAAGTTGATGCACCACATGGTTGGACTTGATGGATCTTTGTCTTTTTTCAACTTTACCAACTATGAAAGCTGTATAGGGTGGGGGGAGGCAGTAACAGGCTGTGTTCTTCCTACCTGCTGTCACTTGCCGCTTCCTCTTTCCCATCCATCCCCAACACAAACATAGAACCAGATGTTAAAAGTTGGGCAGCTGGATGAAAAGTTTTACTAAGTGCTGCTCCTATGGTAGAATTTGAAAGCCAAGATTCTGGCTTTAGTATGACACAAGATAAAAGTACTAGACCTTATATTCTAGTTGTGGCAAGTCATGACATATTATATTTGTCTTTGGCAGTGAAAGGTTTTTTAAATAGATGCAAGGGCAATCATGATCAATGAAATAATTCCGTACACAAAAGAAACAGCTACACAGGTGTGTTCACAGGTTGCACTCAAAATACATTTTTATTTTATTTTTTTGCTGTGATTTTAATACAATTTTCAGTAAAACCATGCTATTTTGCCATGATTTTGCAAATATTGCAGCAAAAAAAATATACAAATTAACTGACATATGAACACTGCCTAACAAACTCAACTCTTCTACATTTGATCGTTCAGCATGGTATATCGTTCAACTTGGAGTAACCTGTCTAGGAATAGCGATTGCTTCATAAATGTGTGCATATAAGAAATGTTACTTTTTTCCCCCTTTTTATGCTATATTCCCTTCTTGTTATTTGGTTTAGAACTTTAAGAGAGAAGAACAGAATTTTGTGATTCAAAATGAAATCAATAATCTGGCATTTCTAACTGGAAACAACAAGAGTAAGATGTCAAAAGTAAGTCTATTAGCTCTAAGCTGCGGGCATTTAAATGGCAAATAGATTTGTCCAGACATCTGCTGGTATACTGATTGAAATAACAAATCTGTGCCATACTCCTTGTTGCAGTAGCTTAGCTATAGGGGGAGATGTTACAATTGCTTCTAAGTTCCGATCCTTGAGTAGGTCTAAAGATCTACTTGTGCTATAAAGATTACTTGGGATCTTGTAACTGACATATGGTACATGGTGAAGATTTTCAATGGTGGAAACTATAACATTGTACAAGAAGAGCATAAGCCTCAATCCAGTAAACATTTTAAATGCAGAAATAACCCATTCAGCATATGTAACAATCATTTTATACATGATAAATGATGAGCAGTTACGACTCTTGTTTAGAAGATGTAGGTATCAGAAATCTGATTGAGGTTGATTTCAACCAGAAATGTTGTACATATTGAAACATCAGATGCCTAAAAATGAGGATTCCATTTATAGCGGTTATCTAGTTTACAAAATACTGGACCACTATAAATAAGCTGGAGAAAAACAGAGAGCATCCGTGTATCTAAAGGACATGGCACGTCTGTGAATTACAAGGGCAGCACATTGGTTTCAATGGGCACCATGTAATGTCTCATTTACCCTGTGGTGGTGCTGCAGAGTTCACATTAGAAGTGTAGTTTGTAGTGTGATCAATTGTGATCAAGAATTTTCTATCATTAAACCTATCTATAATGAATGTCTTTATGATATGACTGATACAAATATGAAAAAGGAACCGCACAATATATTTTATTTATCAATTAGGTTTATTATATACAGACCACCTCCATTCTAATCTACTATCCTGTAAATATATACGTACATTTACAACAAAAAAAACTGCACGGCTTACAGTATAGCAAGAGTTCTGTTATGTTGTACCCTTAACTTGTATTATAACATTCATTTCAAAAGCCCCACAGTCTGGTAAGTATGGGACATGATCTAATTATTTTCCTTACAAGAACGGTCTGCATTGGCATCTGACTAAAGAAAGAGATAACAGGACTGAGATACAATGTTCATTTTCTTTTAATTGGTTGTTTCATAACAGAGACTGGTAGAACTACAGTATTTGTTTAGATCCTCACTTTAACCTACTTTGTTTACTGCCTTATCATCTCACAAATAATTAAGGAATATATGGTTCATTTCCATCTGTTTTACTTACTTGTCTCCTACATTTTTCTTTCACACAGCCCATACAAGTAAAGGTACAGCATGCATGACCTGTCTATGTATTAGCTAGCCTGGCTCCATCCATTTATACTGTATGTTCCATAAGTCTAGCAGTGGCGTCACCAAGGGCGGTCATGTTCCACGTCATTTTGATAGGATTGTGCCCAAATATTTGCTGCACAGAATTAATTCTTAGTCCACTTCATCATGAATTTATGATGACAGGACAGCCCATGGGCAATATGTTCAGTTGACCACATGTCATCACTTAATTGTAGATGGTTAAATTGATCACCTGGCGTTTCTGTAATTTTAATTGAGAAATCTACGTAGTATATCTGAAAGCTGCAAAAGAATGGGTCATGGAATATAGATTAAGGCCTACATTTAGTTTACACCTGCCTTTAGGTGACGCATGCACATGTCTAAGGTTTATAAAGATATGTCGATAAGAAAGATGTAGTGCTGGCTTACAGTAAAACTCATTTCATATTACGTTTAAAGTAAACTGGTCTTACTCAGCTTTGAGGTTATATTTACTATATCACCGGTAGCTTCTTCAGGTCAGATTATATATGCATGTATCATAGAATGAGCAGATAAAGTCATTAAATAGTTCAACATCAGACCATTTATAGCAACACCCTTTTGACGCCACTGATGTTTTCTGTAGTTTATGTCATTTACATGGGTACAGTTACTGTGTCGCCCTATATTGGTGCTATTCATAGATCACTGTTGCAGAAACCTGTTGAAGGCACAAATGTAAGCAAAGCTTTGATGCCCAGCAAGTTATTGTAATCCTTACCCTCCAGCTGGATATTGGGTGCTGTGGGAGAATTTTACCTGACAACCATTAAGTGCATAGGTTTTTTCTGAAAACCTATTCGATATGTCCCTTTCCAAATCATTTTTACACAACTGAACTCTCTAAGGGGGAAAAAGCAAATGGTACATCTATGCTTGACATAGTATAATAAAGGAAAGCCGGCCAAGTGGTAGCTAGCACAGGAACAGCCATGCTTGAAACACCACACCAGGAGTGTAGCCATGCTTGAAGCAGTATACAAAGGCAAGTATACAAAGGCGTGACTTAGCAGCACATCACCACTATATTCCTGTCTGGGACTGCTTACTGGAGGGCAGTCATTACTGACTATTCGGAAATCGCAATATAAAATAAACCACTTTAGGCCTTACAGTCACAACAGTGTGTAAAGTGGCGCACGATATGGAACCATGTTGCAGGTCATATAGTTCTCTGTGGGGTGTTATATTTTGGGTCAAATTTTCCTCTAGAAGCACTGAAAACACTTCTACTAAGGGGAAAACGTCATCCAATATATGACATCTGATAGAGCATGCTCTATATGCATAATGTTGGATAGATAGATAGATTAGATAGATACACAAGAATCTCCTTATGACCCTGTATATTTTGTACAACAGTAATCATGGCCCCATTGAAATACATTAGCACCATATTCAGGATCCATGTAATACAGTCGTGTGCATAAGGTCTTGCTATTAAGAGTAAGTACCTTTGGGTACCATTTCTACCTACAGAGGTAGTAAACTTTAAACTAACATTCAACACATCACATCCCATTTAAATAAATGATAAGTACTGCGTTAAATGTTAATCTCAATTTTTCTACATCTGTACCTACCTAAAATGCCTCCCATGTCATCAAACCATAAGAATGATGTCATAAGACAACCTCTAAAGCTTTTGCATACAATATTTTTTTCCGCCTATTTTTCATTCTCTTATGAAAATCTATAGTGTTTGTAGACAGACCTACAGGTTAAACAGATCAGAATACATTTTAATTAAAATGGATTTACAAGGAGTGTTAAAGTAAAATGGTTCCAGGGAAACTGAGTTATGCAACTTACTACCCTGAGAAGTCATATTCACATACCATAAAGAAACAACCAGAGCTTTTGACGCCAATATATGTATAAAAGTAGTAAATTTTATTAGACAAATAACATGGACAATTAAAATACAGAAAGATACAACTCTAGTGTGAATTGCGGAGACAATATCAATATTTGTTGCTAGCTCAAATATATGGGTGTACATATAAGTAACTAAAATGATCGAGACACATTTGACACCAATATACCCTCCCTCATAGGAAGAAAAAGTTCTTTTAGAAGAAATAGCTGTGGAATACAGATCTAATAACTGGTGAATACCAGAAGAGGGTATAATCCAAGTGACATTGCTGTCAAAAGAGTCATATATCAGGTCATAAACTCACCCATAAATAGCAGCAAGAAATGGTAAGTGGTGTCAGCTCCGCTACATGAACCCCGACGCGCGTTTCGCCACGTATGCTTCCTCAGGGGGATGTGTAGTTATGTACGTCCTGTCGCTACCCTTTTATATTCCCTAAATGGTGTAGTTCGTTGGATGTGCCGCGGCGCATCTCCGCCGATGCAGCCGGAAACGAGGCATGCCCCACATCCGGCCCCGAGCGCGGCAGCACGTGCCCGGATTCCCGACGCGTCATGGGAGTTCCGGGCATGCGCAATGCGCTCATGGAGGCGGAGGGGGGATGCATCGGAGACAGCCGCCGCAGCGGACATGCGCACCACATCACAACAAAGGTTTGTGAGAACATCGGCCAGTGTGTTATGCAGTGATTATGTGCCCTATCATATATCATCACACTATACTGGGGCTATGTCGGGAAAGTTAACCCAAAGACCACAAGGTCCTGCTTTGCTCGCAACTATGGGACCAGCCTATCTATGGGGATTGTAGTTAGATAGTCACCCAATTTATAACCCTCTGTGGGAAAATTAGTGTATGGTCTAGAGAGAATATATAATCATGATAATGAGTGCCTAAATTAAAAAATAATAAGTGAAAAAATCTATCATAGTCAGTGACAATTAAAGAAAGTGCCACAAATGATGAAATAAAGTGAAAATACCAATAATATAAAAAGAGTGAAGGCTGGGGATATATCGAAATAAATAAAACACTTTTTTTGTGTGTGTGCAAAAGAACACATAGAGATACAATGTGAAAAAACATTACAACAGACATTTTAAGGGGTACATAATGACCCAATATATATATATAAAGAAACCCCCCGTACACCCCCTAATAAAGGGGGAAGAACGAGATACCTTTAGAACCATAGACACGCAAAAGGAGGATTACAATAATGAAAAATTCTTAAATAAAACCCATGTGTGATTATCACATAAATTATATACTCAAGATTATATTTTTTATATACATTTTTATACACATACTCATAGACCAGAAATTCTCAAGATGATACCAATGTGTACCAACCCCAAGACATCAAATTCCATAGTCAAATATACTATTTAAACATAGCCCAATTCTGACAAATATACTTTATATTATTGAAGCACAAATAGTCCAGTTACTGTGTATAATACAAAAATTCACTGCACTTCAGGCCGATCCCGGGAAAGATCATATAGGGTGCTTGATGTATCGCACATAGAACCTAATAGAGAGGACATTTAAAAACACATAATTAGTACACAAAATATTAAAAAGCAAGAGAACGGTAGAGATCAGAATTACAGAAAAGGAACAAAACTGAGGTTCTCATTCAATCCCTGTGGTTTCATGGATCCCAACATGACTATCCACTTACATTCTTTCTGTGCTAAAACCCTCTTCACATTGCCCCCCCTGATGCCACCGTGAACTCGATCGATACCTCTAACTGAGAAAGTTCTGGGATTGCAGCCGTGATGTACCTTAAAATGTCTAGGTATAGTTTTTAATTGTGTCAAATCATCCACCTCACTGGCCCCCAAAATATCTCGTACGTGTTCTCTCGTACGGATTCTCAACTCACGAGAGGTAAGTCCTATGTATATCTTTGAGCAGCCACATGTGGCATAGTATACCACATGTGTCGTGCTACATGAGACATATTCACGGATATCAAATTGTCGTACTCCGTCCGCTGAGGAGAAGTTAGTGGCCCGACAGATGTTAGCACAGGCTTTACATTTACCGCACGGGTAGCATCCCTTTCTCGGTCCCCGGGAACCAAAAGGGAGTATCTGGTGTGGAACATAATGACTTTTTACAAGAAAGTCTTTGAGATTCCTAGCTCTTCTCGCTGTCATTAGAGGTCTATCAGACAGGTTTTGGGCCAATTGAGGTTCAGATATAAGGATGGGCCAGTGCTTCTCCAAAATAGTTCGCATCTTATTCCACTGCCCATTATACGTGGATATAAACCGTACCCCAGTTTCCTTGCTTTGTTGTTGTTTAAGTTTGAGTAGGTCAGAACGCGACGTCACTTTAGCTCTCCTATATCCAGATTTTATGACTCTGTTACTATATCCTCTATCTCTGAATCTGTTCCTCAGATCTGCAGATTGCCGTTCGAATAGAGCATCAGAAGAGCAGATCCGCCTCATCCTGAGAAACTGCCCAACCGGGATGGCTTTAATGGTGGATGGAGTATGGGCTGATGAGGCATGCAGCAAGGAATTAACCGATGTAGATTTGCGATATACATCTGTGTGTAAGAAGCCCTGGGCATCAGAGAAAATCCGTATGTCCAGGAATTCTACTTGGTGGCAATGATATTTATATGTCAACTTGATATTAAACGGATTCAGGTTAAGTTGCTGCATGAAACTCACCAGGCCAGACTCCAATCCCTGCCAAATAAAGAAAATATCATCAATGTACCTTAGCCACATCTGCACCTGGTCAGCAGCGTGGGCGCCGTCCCCAAGGAAAACCTGTCTCTCCCAAAGACCAAGAAACAGGTTTGCATAGGACGGCGCACACGCCGCCCCCATTGCCGTACCCTGCTTTTGTAAATAAAAGCAGTCCTTGAATACGAAAAGATTATGACTTAAAATAAATTGCAATAGTTCAAGGATAAAGTCACATAATTGGCCATCCCGGTTGCCGGTCCCCAGGAAAAAACGGACCGCCTCCAGCCCATCTTGATGTCTAATACTCGTATAGAGTGATTCAATGTCTGCAGTCACAAGGTACATATCTGGTTCAATTTGGATCCCATTGACTCTACCTAGGACATCCGTCGTGTCCTTAACATAAGATGGCAAATCATATACTAGGGATTTCAGATAATGATCGATAAATTTACATGCTGGATCGCATAGTCCATCTATCCCGGACACGATTGGGCGTCCCGGGGGGTCAATGGGATCCTTGTGGATCTTTGGTAAAAGATACAGAGTAGGGATTTTAGGGTCGTCAATAATTAGACCATCGCGTATTTTTTTGGGGATCGTGCCCTCATCAAAAGCTCTGTCCACAATTCTCCTCAATTTCTGAGAGAAAAGGTGGATTGGATTTGTAGGCATCTTCTCATATGTCGACCTATCACGTAGCTGCCTGAAGACCTCCTTCTCATATTTTACTGTTGGCCAAACTACAACATTTCCCCCCTTGTCCGCAGCTTTAAACACTACATCATCCAGGGCTTGAAGTTCTCTCAGTGCCTTTCTTTGGATGTGAGTGAGATTGTCCTTACTGTTCCTTGTTGATAATTTTTTAAAATCCTCCGTAACCATTTTTGTAAAAATTTCTACCTGTGGACATAAGGACAAGGGGGGAAATCTGGCAGATTTGGGCACAACAGCAGATGGAAACGTACCTTGTACTTCAGATGTTTGTTCATTTAGGAGATCTTCCAATGCTCGCAAAGCTTCCCTTTCAACTTGACTACTGAATTCATCAGATCCCCTATTATGTAACTTTTTTAGCACTACCTTTCTCGAAAAAAGGTGCAGGTCTTTTAGAGCTGTGAAAAAATTAAAAGAATTGGTGGGTGAAAAAGTCAGGCCCTTCCCTAGCACTTCACACTGGGCATCAGAGAGGGCATGTGAAGAAAGGTTTATTACCTCCAAATTATTCCTGGATTTTTTGTCACGTTGGTAATTGAATGTGTTCTTCCGTTTCGCCTGACGATCAAACTGCCATCTTGGTCCTTGTGGGCCTTGGGTGCTCTCTGTTTCTACCAAATTCCTACTTACTCTCCCTCTAGAGGGTTCCTCTATAGAGGTACGGGAAGAAGTAGATGATGATCTAGAGTGGGAGACAAAGCTCCCATTTCTAGGTCTCCCTCTCTCCCTGTGCCATTTATAGACCCGATGTTGCTGGTAGTCTTGGACATCGCGTTGAAATTTGCCGGCCTTGACCGTACATATTTCTTTCTCCCATTTTATGAATTCTTTGTCTAAATCCTCCTATATTTTATCCAGTGCACCACTGGGTAATTCTGATCTAAGTATGGCCTGGAACCCCTCTATTTCTTTTTCAATTTGTAACAAATTCTGTTGGTTAGAGAGAACTAGTAGTTCCATATATCCCCTCGAACATTTATCAGAGAGCTCCTCCCACTGTTGTTTAAAATTGGCATCGTTCATTTCAAACGAAGGAAAAACTTGGACTCGTAGGCCACGGGGAATAAGGTTCTTGGAAAGGTATTTCTCCAAGAAAGCCTTATTCCACCAGATCTTGGTTCTTTGGTGTAGTAATCCCTTCAGTTTCTTATTGATCTCTCTACAATGAGAAGTCATATGTAGTCATTTGTTGGAGTTTATAAAAGGTTAACGCATGCTTGTGTAGCTCAGAGCTTTGACTTGCAGTCTTAAAGCACCAGTCACTCTGTTCTTATTGTTCTACATGATCTCTGGGTTCATCCTGTATATGCTTTTTATTTTTTATTTTATTTTTTTCATAAATGCTTTCGTTTTTCAGCAGCCTTAAAAAACCAACACCAAACACTCTATAAATCAGCTTTGTTCTTACACTCCTCGTAGTAGTTTTCACAGCCAAGCCCTATGCCTCTTCCTTCTCACAGGGCTATTGTAATGTACTGACACTATGCAAATTATCATTTCATTTAATATTTGAGTTTTTCCTTTTTTTTTTTCTTTTTTTTTAATCCCTTACAGAGGGACTGCTGCTTTAAGACTTAAATTATTTCTTTGATGTGCCTTATTCCATTATTACTCGAAGTACAGTATGTTTCACTTGGTGTCCAACCTGTGGTTCCATTTAGTCTAGTCTCTATTTTGTATTGTCTCTTGTGTACTTAGAGTGGCGATTATGTCATTGCAGGCATTGTTTTTTTTTTTTACTATATGTATATATATTTTATTCTATGATATATTTATGTGTCTATATATATATATGAAAATACTTTTTGTGTATATAATGCTAGAGCTTGCTGATGATTTCTACCGCATGATGGTACCTTGAAGGTGCCATGTTTCATAGCATAGGACATTTTCCTTGACACAGTATATGCAGACACAATGAGTTATGGAAATATTACATATAATCCGGTTAATGCATTACAGACAATGCATGAACCAGAAAAAAAAGTTAAACATCCTCTGACATTGTTGCATGATACATGCAGTCTATAGAAGTGGACACACATACAACATTTCTACTTATTTCTATAGTGAGAAAAAGGAAGCTGCGAGTCATTGGGGGAGATTAATGAAAACTAGTGCTAAGGAAAAGAGGAGAAGTTGTCCATAGCATCCAATCAGGTTAGCTCTATGAAAAATCGTAGCTGGAGTCTGATTGGTTGTTATAAGCAACTGCTCCATTTTCATTTGCACCAGATTTGATAAATGACCCTCATTGTTTAGCTCTGACCTAATTGTCTTTGTTACCTGACCTCTGCTGAGTATTTCATCATTTTATTTTAAACAGAACTTCAGTCTAAACTTTGTTTCGTAAAGAGGACCAACATGACCTCACTCAATGTACATTTGCTCATCTTTTATTGCCCTCAAATGTTTGTTTTTTACAGATGTTCTTTCATTAAATGGCAGCAACCACCATCCACAGCAACTACTGTTTAATGGTTCTGAGGCCGCAGCGAAGGTTGTCAGAACCACTCAGCCCTCAGTCACTGCAAGTGGAGAGCGCGGACATTCTTGCCACCACCTGCCCGTTCTGTATAATCTTATAAAGTCATGTGCTCTCTTCCACCTGAGTTTGGATGCCAGCACTCAGCACCCCAATGCAGGGGGATGCCAGAGCGCAGAGCTGTATAACGTGGTACAGAATATGCAGCAGGAGGGGCCTTTGTGGTTTTGATAACCATCGCTGCCACCTCAGAGCTGTTAAGCAGCAGTTTTTGTTTGCCGTTGGGAGTACTAGGCCTTTTACTGGAATAACACCGCTAGAAAATAAGCATCTTAGTGCTAAAAGTGCTACACCATGTGGGTACATTTTACAAAACAAAGTTTAGATTGAAGTTTTACTTTAAGAAAAGCAATTGTGCTTATTACTACAGATCGCTTGGGTTTATTTTAGATTGCAATGGGTGATTTTTTTGAGAGTATATTTGTAGGTCTTTAGCTCAGATCATCAACTATTGGGAAGTAGTTGGTTCGGGTTCCTATTGTTCCAATACATACAAATATTAAAGACTAGTATTAACTAATGATATGTATGATACGGCTGACTGATGATCATGATGTCTACTTCTGAACTCCTATCTTACTAATAGGCCATACTATCTACTGAACCATAGAAGTATACTAGTATCAACAGTAGTCATTTGCATTCAATCTAATGCCCACAGGAGTGAATCAGAGTAGTTTGCTATAGGATGTAAGCCTTTACTATCCATACATCCGTTTTCATAAATGTTCCCCAACATAGGGCTAATTTTTCTCCTTGTAGACAGTTAAGGGATACAGAAGTGAGATTACTGCTTTCTCTCCTAAAGCGATTCATATCACATTTTAGCATTCTGCTAAAAGTTGCAGTTAACAGTCCGTCTCAACCCTTGGTATGTGTAATGCAGAACCTAACCATTCCATGATGGTATCACTGTTCTAGTCTGGAGGGCAAGATCAGGAGAGGAAGAGAACCAAACGCAGAGGAGACCTTTACTCCATACAGACTTCCCTGATTGTAGCTGCCCTGAAGAAGATGCTACCCATTGGTCTGAATATGTGCACACCGGGAGACCAGGAACTGATATCACTGGCAAAGAGCAGATACAGTCTTGTAAGTAACACAGCATATATATATATTTCTCTGTAATATCCTTGGTGTTGATATTATGAAATCATGGTTGGAACGTGAGAAAACTGCATTCCTCTGCATTCATTTATATACAAATGATCTCTTTGTTGAATTGCTGATGACCGCATAATGCTATTATCATTTTAGATGAGCGTTGACTACAAGCGTCACATTAGCATTGATATCTTTATGTAGGGATAAATCTGCTTCTGTGGATGACATTTCCCAGCATAGTCTTCCCATACTGCATCATTTAAATACAGACATTGTACTTTACTTTTATTCTGACAGCTACTCGTTTTAGGACTTATATACATAGGGATGCCTATAATAACTGATTTTGTCAAATAAATAGATCCCTTTGTATTGTATAATTGAACATTTATTTCTGTTACTTTGTTATTTCAGAGATGGACTTTTTAATGAATTGAGTTAAATAAGCACAACTGGAAATGTAGGGCCGACCTAATATCAATGTGACAATGCTGATTGAGAATGGATGGTTGCTATAGTTACACAGATTCCTCCATGATAGTCCTTTGTTCTGGTTTCTGCATGAACACTTATTATCTTATCTGCTAAAATTGCCATCAATTAAGTTTTGTTTAGTCTAGGAGGAAAATGTTGTGAAATAAGTCTAGAGTACTTATACAGAACCATGGACAGCTCCTGCTGAAAACTTGTACTAGTGCAGTGTGAGCAACCTGCCTGCCTTGTTCAGAGTGGATTAAGGGATTAGAAAAAAAGATATGCCAACCCCCCCCCCCTGTAAACAGTGTCACTCTTGTCCATGATATGTGTCCAGTGATGCACCTCAGCCCAAACGTTATGAGCTACACTATTAAACACAGCCCATGGACAAGAGTGGTGGTTACTGCGAGGAGAAAAAGCAGACCTTTGCTTCTAATCCTGGACAACACCTTTAAAGCCCGACCAGGTTGGGTGTACAATCATGTGTTTGTTAGCTATATCATTATTTAACCCCCACTCAGTGCTGCATTGTTTCAGCATCAAGGTACCGATTTAAAGAGGCTCTGTCACCAGATTTTGCAACCCCTATCTCCTATTGCAGCAGATAGGCGCTGCAATGTAGATAATAGTAACGTGTTTTTTTTTTAGCATTTTTGACCAAATTATGACCATTTTTATATTTATGCAAATGAGGCTTTCTAAAGTACAACTGGGCGTGTTTAAAGTTAAAGTACAACTGGGTGTGTATTGTGTATGTACATCTGGGCGTTTTTACTTCTTTTACTAGCTGGGCGTTGTGAATAGAAGTGTATGATGCTGACGAATCAGCATCATCCACTTCTCTTCGTAAAAACGCCCAGATGTACATACACAATACACGCCCAGTTGTACTTTAACTTTAAACACGCCCAGTTGTACTTTAGAAAGCCTAATTTGCATAAATATAAAAATGGTCATAACTTGGCCAAAAATGCTTGTTTAAAAAAAACAAAAAACGTTACTCTTATCTACATTGCAGTGCCGATCTGCTGCAATAGGAGATAGGGGTTGCAAAATCTGGTGACAGAGCCTCTTTAAATGTAATAGGTTTATCTGTAGTCCTCTGTAAAACCACAGACTCCGGTCTGCTACAACTGACAAACTCCGCTTTGCTTCATCTGTATATTGCCATATAGGGGAATCAACATTTTAGGATCCAGAGTATTACAAGTGGCTGTAATTATTGTATGGAACACATTGTAAGAGTAGCAGAAAATGCTGTAAGCGTAGACCAGTATTATTTGATGGTGTATCGATCCCTGTCCATAATGGAAGAAATCCATTTTCATGCCATTAAACCATGCCATGGTTTTATTTTTACAGAAAGATACAGATGAGGAAGTTAAAGATCACCTGCGTAGTAACCTCCACTTGCAGGAAAAAGTAAGTACCATGAAAAAAGATAAAGATGTGTGACAACATCCACTCAAGTGTCTCCGATTCCCAAATACGTTTGAGATTCACCAGTTCCTAAGATGCATTGCCCAATTATTGCTTCCGTTGCTGGAGCAGCAGTTCCAAAAATTTGCTTTACAGCAGGCACATGGACATAAGATAACTAAGAAAATAAACTATTGATTTTTATTCTGAAGAGTGTCGTGAGCATGCTCTGTGTAATGTTCAGTAGTCTGGGAGGGAGGAGGAGCTGAGTGGTCCTTACCTATTGTCAAAGGTGTAATCCTGTGTTATCTGCATCCAGCTTTATAATCTTATTTCATGTTTGCATTGTTTTTTTTTTTTATTACACACAGAGCCGTTTTTTCATGTATTTTTTATAATACCTTTTCTTTTAAGAATCCATTTTATAGTTTGAAGTATCTGTTCCCTGTAAAATCAAACTCGTGCTGGGGCTGCCTGGGAAATCATGTGTTTACCTTTCCGTTACTGTCTGAGAACTCCTATGTTTACTTTTCAGCTGTAAGATTCTCGTGAGAAGCTTAGTCTTGTTTGTGATTTCTTATGCGACACCTTGGCTTACTTGTGATTGGCTCCGCTCAAGCCAACTCCCTACTTGTGGGAACCGATTGTAACTGCGTACTAGAAATAAGCTAGAGAAGAACTTTGGGGTATACAAAGCATGTCTCTGTGTGTCTTACCTCTCTCCAATATATCGATATAACTAATGGATCTAGATCTGGGCAAGTGATTGAAGGGTATTTGTTGACACACCCATCTAAACCTTCAGTCTGATATATTTTGCACAGGATTGCACCAACAATGATGAATACAATATGTTGTACCATGTATGCAACTTCTGGCTGAGGGGATGTTGACTGCAATGAGATTACAAATAGGAGATCTAGAAAAATACATTGAGCCAAAAGGTGTTGATAGAAAGGATAACGAAATATGACTCAGGGATTCTCTTTTAAACTTCAAAGTCCTGCGCTGCTCCATCAGGCCCTGCGTTAGGCTTACCACAGTAGATCAGTTTTGCTCGAAGTGTTTCTTTTACATTTTTTATTTTGTTTAGTTATTTTTTGTTTTTACTTACTTTCATGATTTCCATTTTCTTTATGCACTAGTTGGCATTGCTGCGTTCGTTCGTTCGTTCGTTCGTTCGTTCGTTCGTTCGTTCGTTCGTTCGTTCGTTAGGCATCCGTCTTTTATCATGTCTGCCAACGTTTATTGTTGATCTTCACTTGGACGAGTGGCAGACATGATTAAACACTTTGTAATCATTCACTTACATGATTTTTTTTTTTTTAATGGCGACTCTACGACCTGTGCCGGGTTTTGTTGGAGTGCTAATCACTGATTTCAAATGTCTTTTTTGACACACACCTGGGTCCAATTAATTTTCTGTTCATCGCTCATACCTGAACAAATTATCGTTGATTTCCTTAATTTAGAGCTAATTGGTGTTTGCAAATTCGTAGTTAAGACAATCTTCTGAGCTTCTCAGTCTGCTTTTGTCCTACACATTTTGAACACTGACCTTGTCTTTATTTTCTCTCCACCAGTCCGAAGACCCTGCAGTGAAATGGCAGCTGAATCTTTACAAGGATATACTGAAA
This sequence comes from Rhinoderma darwinii, assembly GCF_050947455.1. Lineage (NCBI taxonomy): Eukaryota > Metazoa > Chordata > Amphibia > Anura > Rhinodermatidae > Rhinoderma > Rhinoderma darwinii. The sequence continues at coordinate 50,859,103 of NC_134698.1, forward strand.
AGTGACGAGTCTGATCCTGAAAAAGCCGTGGAGCGTGTGCAGAAAATCTCTGCTGCAGTTTTCCACCTTGAGCAGGTAAAAGTCTCTCTTCTCAGTGTCAGAAGACAACACACAGAGACCATGTCTTAAAAAGAATTGAATTGTTCAAAGAGAGGAACCCAAGTTGACTTTCCATATATTATTTTGTGTCTGATATTTGCACTTACAGGTGGAGCAGCCCTTGAGGTCTAAGAAGGCTGTCTGGCACAAGTTGCTATCGAAGCAGCGGAAAAGGGCTGTTGTGGCGTGCTTTCGCATGGCTCCTTTGTACAATCTGCCAAGGTTAGACCCTTGAGAAGTGTACTACTTCTTTCTTTGTCATTACGGTTGAGCCTTAATATTACTAGGGGATCTGGGTTTCCTTCTGTGAATGATCTTTGCTACAGAATAACCTGAGATGCAGCTCTCTGCTTTGTTCCTATGCTGTGTTGTGGTAAAGTTGCCATTTACATTTTACCATGTTGAGAACTTGTTCTTTGCCTAAAGACATGTTTTTCTAATATTTATATCTTAAATGACTCTCAAACTTTTAAGTCAATTCTTATAACTTGAAGTTAAACTGTTGAAACAAAAGCCAACATGATCTTTTATTATCTTTCTTTAGAGCAGGCGTGTGCAACTATTTTTGGTCCAATGGCCAAATTGTCAGATTACATAATTTAAGGGGCCACAATAAGATAAAGGTTGATAAAAAAAAAATTGCGAACATCTGCATTTCTATAGTACGTTATGACTCCTTTAAGTTTATTCTGAGGCTCAGACTCTGTAGCTTTGCTTCGTTGTCTATTATTGTAAGTGGAAAAAGTGAAAACAATGAGCAGCAGCATTGCATGCTGTCTTCGTTGACCTGGTGCTGCAGATAACAGGTAGCACCATGTAGCCTTAACCTAAATACTTCTGGACAGAGGAGACGCAATGCAAATTTCACTTTTCAGGCAGCAAGCAGTCTAGGAGCCATTGTAGCAATACAAGGTGCAATATGTCTGTCCTTCATGGGTCACACAGAATGGCATTATGGGATATACACTGTGCATTTCTGCTGTAGAGTAGCAATGTTATTTATTATGTTATACATATTACCAAAATTGCTTTGTAAAAGAACGAGTTTCATCTGCCGTTATTGTAAATATGAAATGCAATAATATAGGACCTGTTACAAAGAATAACTGTATACAGAAGCATATAGATGTATCCATCAGTGACAGCTCTACAGTTAATTGCTTGTGATAGGCAAGGAAAGAGAATACAGTATGTGGCAATGACTTAAGTTTTCCAACACTGCTTTACATGTATATGTCTGATATATGCATGAAAGGCATACATGAATCTATGCATAAGAAATGCATGCGTCATGTATGCTGATATGTGAATTCATGCATAAATTGACTTGCACATGCATATAGACAGCAGACTTGGATTAATAAGATAAACATAATACTATTAGATGATCCTGACCATATCTATTACAATATGATGTAACCCCATTATGCCTTTCTTTACAGTCCAAATGTAATTATGCAGCATAAATATAAAACTGTATGTATTCTGCTAAACAAGGCAAAAAGATCCCTCTCAGTTCATACATTGGTCGTATAAATATAATCGAGGACGTCTTTATATGGTACACATACGTGTATTTTTTTTTCTGCCATAATTTTCTGCCATTAAAGCCCTAAGACTGTAGAATCAATGTTATACTAGTCTTACATTGATGGCTGAATCACCTCGTGCCTTTGTAGTCGTTTGCTCCTCTTTGCATTGAAGTTTTATGCTTGGTACAATGCAATATTAAAGCGTAGCTCCAGAGATCCACTTAAGAACCTCTTGAGATATGCACCTCAGTGTGTAAATTTACATTTTTAATCGAGAATTTAAAAAAATTAACGTACTCTGCTTTTTATTAACTTCGACTTGCAGGCTGCACACGCCACTCATTTCAATATGGGACAGAGTAGGGGAGACTTCAATTATTATTGCAGCCCTTTACTTCCTCTCTGTTGAGAAATAGAGAGCCCTGACTATCTAACCCAAACCGGGATCTACAAGCTATTAGTAGAGGGAACTTACTAGTTAATAAAGTCCTGTGATCACGGCAGCTGATCGGCATTCATTCAAGCAAGGATTCTCTGCAGTGTGGGAGATGGGGCAGGAGTGTGGCAAGTGAGCTAGCAATCTTGTAAAAGCAGTGACTGTGAAGGGGCTACAGCTTCTCTGTATCGGTAACATGGCAGACAATGATATTCTGTTAATGAACTAGGACAAGGTGAGATCTGCAGCACAAACTAAGCTCCACACAGAGAATACAGGTTCATTACATGAGAATCTGAGAGCACTGTGAAGGTATTATTTCTCACTGGAGCTGCGCTTTAAGCCAATGTCATTGTATTAATTGTAAGACAAGTTGGTTTAGTTTGTTCCCAGATATGGCACAAATTAGTTGCAGGAGACAACTCCATTGTTATGGTTCTGCAACAAAACAGGAAACCCCTACAAATGATTCGGCACTAGTGTAGGTACCCTCTTAGCAGTGATTTCTAGGGTAATGGAGAGTTGTACTTCAGTCTGGCTGCCTGAACTCCAGTGCTAGTAATATATGCATGTGCAATACCTTTTTAAGCATAAAATGCACCTAAACGTTATTATCCTCTGTTTCTTTTCTTTACATTGGCCGATTCTTATCCTTTATAATTGTAGGATAAGAATGCAGGTTCTTTCAGTCATGTCCAATACCAATAGGTTCCTTGTTATGTTTTTTTCTTTTTGCTTTAGAATGTCATTTAATATTTGTGAATTTGTCCTTGTGTTGCTGGCGCTTGAATAAAAAAACCTGTATGCTTTTCTTCAGACACAAAATTAACAATTTCTTCCTGAGCTCCTACCAACGTATTTGGCTGGAAAAAGTACATGAGAACTCAGACTATGACAGTCTAATACTCGTGTTAACGGTAATGTAACTTGTGGCTACACCTGTCTTTGTGCACACAAGTACTCCACCCCAGCCATGATGTGATGTTTTCATTGGCTTGTGCAATTTCATCGACAGATTCTGATTGGTCGAATTTCTAGTGTCTTACATCTATTTGGTGGGTCGGGGGGTAAAGGGTGAAACAAAAATTTGCACTTAAAATCAAACTAAAGAAAAAAAAAAGATTAGAAAATAAAATAGAGTAGACTCCACTGTTTTTGAACTGGATGGTGTTCTGACCAATCAGGAGATCACAAATTGTACAAGAATCCAAACCCTACTAATCATGAGTCACCTGAACATTTATATTTTATGTTCTTTTGTACCCCTCTTGATCCCACTTTCACCCCCTGCCAGGCACCGTTCTATTAACCTCTTCCTCCATGGTTATCTGAAATTTTGGATAGAAACAGAGGAAAATTCCTTTGAGGAGAAACTAATTCAAGATTTGGCTGTAAGTACGGAATTAGATGGAGTTTGGCTTAAAGAGCAAAATAAATAATTACTACAGCTTTCTGATTGCTTCTGAAAAATATCTCAAAACGAAGGGTGCATCTTACACAGCTTTTAATAAGAGCCCATTCTTAACCATACGGTCTTAACATGCCCGTCCACCGTGATTAATGGACCTAATTAATGGAATGAAGCCTTCGACAGTATAAAGTGAGGGATATTTCTGACTTCCTTTAAAATCATTGTTAAATACTTCATAACTACTAGAGCACTAAATAGAACATTTAAGAATAATGATTTTCATTATAAATTTTTGTGCTGAGGGCAAACTTTTTATTCATTGCAGGATAAGGTGACCCCTTTTATTTAGATGTTTAGCTTTAGTGTACACATTATTTAACACCAGCTCGTAAGCCATAAATGACACATTATTCTAAAACAATATTTCAGTTGGAAAGTTATGATGTGAAACATGGAAAAGTGACTAAAAAGATAAGGCTTTCCATAAGCCAGACGTGATTGGAATAAAAATCATTGACATTCATTTTCTATTTAATCAACTTTTAGGCCTCATTCACACGACAGGGTCCGAGTGTCGGCCGGGAAAATCGGCAGTTTTTGGCCGATTTTACCGGCCGGTTTGCATCCGATTTGCATCCGTTCCGATTCCGTTCCGGGCCGAGTTGCCGTTTTTACCGGCCGATTTGGACCCGATTTGCATCCGTTTTTTTCCCTGTCCGTTTTAAAATCGGATGAATTTCATTTATTTGTTGCCACACACAGCCCTTTGTAGATAATGCCACAGCCCCCCTGGTAGGTAATGCCACCCAGCCCCCTGTTGGTGATGCCACACAGCCCCCTGTAGGTAATGCCACCCAGCCCCTGCAGGTAATGCCACCCAGCCCCCTGTAGGTAATGCCACCCAGCCCCCTGTAGGTAATGCCACCCAGCCCCCTGTAGGTAATGCCACCAAGTCCCCTGTAGATAATGCCACCAAGCCCCCTGTAGGTGATGCCACCAAGCCCCCTGTCGGCGATGCCACACAGCCACCTGTAGGCGATGCCACACAGCCACCTGTAGGCGATGCCACACAGCCACCTGTAGGCGATGCCACACAGCCACCTGTAGGCGATGCCACACAGCCCCCTGTAGGCGATGCCACACAGCCCCCTGTAGGCGATGCCACACAGCCCCCTGTAGGTGATGCCACCCTGCCCCCTGTAGGTGATGCCACCCTGCCCCCTGTAGGCGATGCCACCCTGCCCCCTGTAGGCGATGCCACCCTGCCCCCTGTAGGCGATGCCACCCTGCCCCCTGTAGGCGATGCCACCCTGCCCCCTGTAGGTGATGCCACCCTGCCCCTGTAGGTGATGCCACCCACCAGCCCCCTGTAGGTGATGCCACCCACCCTGCCCCCTGTAGGTGATGCCACCCACCCTGCCCCCTGTAGGTGATGCCACCCTGCCCCCTGTAGGTGATGCCACCAAGCCCCCTGTAGGTGATGCCACCAAGTCCCCTGTAGGTGACCCCACACAGCCCCCTGTAGGTTGCACCCATCCCCCCCCCCCTTCCAGGAGAAGTCACTGACTTCAATGTCCATATATGGACAGTGTAGTCACTGACTTCTCCTGAAGAAGAATTCCCTGCCACAGGTCGGGAATTCCGCTTCAGAAGTGAGTGACGTCACTGTGTCCATATATGGACAGTGTAGTCACTCACTTCTCCTGTAGCGGAATCCCCGGCCATAGAGTCGGGGATTCCGCTGCAGAAGTGAGTGACTTTGCTGTGTCCATATATGGACAGTGTAGTCATGCACTTCTCCTGTAGCGGCATCCCCGGCCATAGAGTCGGGGATTCCGCTGCAGAAGTGCGTGACTTCGCTGTGTCCATATATGGACAGTGTAGTCACTCACTTCTCCTGTAGTGGCATCCCCGGCCATAGAGTCGGGGATTCCGCTGCAGAAGTACGTGACTTTGCTGTGTTCATATATGGACAGTGTAGTCATGCACTTCTCCTGTAGCGGCATCCCCGGCCATAGAGTCGGGGATTCCGCTGCAGAAGTGCGTGACTTCGCTGTGTCCATATATGGACAGTGTAGTCACGCACTTCTCCTGTAGCGGCATCCCCGGCCATAGAGTCGGGGATTCCGCTGCAGAAGTGAGTGACTTCGCTGTGTCCATATCTGGACAGTGTAGTCACGCACTTCTCCTGTAGCGGAATCCCCAATCCCCGGCCGGGGATTGGGGATTCCGACTCCTACAGCGAGCAATAAATGACCCTCCTCCTCGTCCTCACATGCACTCTGCACTGTGAGGAGGAGGAGAGAGCGTGCACGAGCGACGGTAGACCCGGCCATCACTCGGGACACATTCCGGTGATGGCCGGGTATTACCCGGCCCCATAGACTTCTATGGGAGCCGGGCGGCCGGGCACCCGGCCGAAAATAGAGCATGTCCTATTTTTTGACGGCCGGTTTTCCCGGCCGTCAAAAAATCGGACGTGTGAATAGCCCCATTAGGGGTCTATTATTCCTAATGCAGCCGGGTGCCGGACGATTTATGAACGGCCGGCACCCGGCCGGGAAACCCTGTCGTGTGAATCCCGCCTTAGTCTCAGTAACTGCTAGGTAAAAAGAACTATAAGGCCTCATTCACACGGCAGGGTTTCCCGGCCGGGTGCCGGCCGTTCATAAATCGGCCGGCACCCGGCTGCATTAGGAATAATAGACCCCTAATGGGGCTATTCACACGACCGATATTTTGACGGCCGGAAAAACCGGCCGTCAAAAAATAGGACATGCTCTATCTTCGCCCGGATACCCGGCCGCCCGGCTCCCATAGGAGTCTATGGGGCCGGGTAATACACGGCCATCACCAGGATGTGTCCCGAGTGATGGCCGGGTTTTCCGGAGCCTGCGCTCTATCTCCTCCTCCTCACAGCGCAGAGTGCATGTGAGGAGGAGGAGTTGATGCCATTCTGACAAATGGCATCGCTGTACACGGTGTGGCAGGGACGGGGTGTACAGCAGGTGGAAGGGAGCGCTGCGCTGGCTCCCTTCCACTGCTTGAAAAGCACCCTGGCCCGGCGCCATCGAAGGTGCGGCTGCTACTACTGCAGCGATGCCACTATAGCAGAGCGGGGAGGTATCTCCCCGCTCTGCTATGTGCTAGCCGCACTTTAGCTCCTTGAAGGAGCGGAATCCCCGTGTTTTCGGGGATTCCGCTCCTGGACAGAGCGCTTGATGTCTCTGTCCATATCTGAGCAGTGACATCAGGGGAAACTCCTAAAGCGGAATCCCCGAACACATGGGGATTCCCCTTCAGGAGTTGCCGCTGATGTCACTGTCCGGATCTGCCCGGCCCGGCACGGATGCAAAACTTTATGCAAACCGGCCGGGCAGAATGGCCGATTTTACCGGCCGGCACTCGGGCTCGGGAACGACCCGTTCGTGTGAATCCCGCCTAAATGTAAATTTTAACTATCAATTTTAATTTTTTCCACTTTATAATGCCGTTCATGATATTTCAGTCTTTGCGTATCAATTGACCATTGACTAGCATTACTATTTTTTGTTGTTTTGCACTAATCTCCTTTAGCTGTTTCAATACAGACACCTTGGTTCCCCCTTTAATGACCAAGCAGAACGCTTATGAAGCACTCTGCCAATTGTAGGGAGACACAGCCACACAGTTCTCTCCTCTTCTTCCCTGTCCAGCACTGATCTATATGAACAGGGCAGGAAGCAGGGTCGTAACTAGGATACACTGGGCCCCCCTCCCCTGGGTGCCACACACACAGCCCGCCCTTGTAGATAGTGCCCCCTGTAAATAGTGCCATATAGCCCCCTCCAGTAGACAGTGCTATACAGCCCCCCACGGTAGACAGTGCTATAATTGCAAGTATCACAAAGAGGGACAATTGATGCCGCACGCAGCGGCAATTTTCTTCTTTTTAAGCCATGCCTCTAATCCCACCCACACCCTGCCCATACACACCCGGTTCAGCCCACACAGTATCATGCTCACATAGTGCCCCCTCACAGTATAATGGCCCCATAGCTACCAACATACAGTATAATGCCCCAGTACAATATACTGACCCATAGTTGCCCCATACAGTATAATGCCCACACAGATGTCCCATACAGTATAATACCCACACAGATACTCCCATGCAGTACAATGACCAAACGAATTCCCCCATGCAGCATAATACCTCCATAGCTGCCCCATACAGTATAATGCCCCCCATAGCTGCCGCCACAGTATAATGCCAACCATAGCTGACCACCACAGTATAATGCTCCCCATAGCTGCCCCACAGTATAATGTTCTCCATAGCTGCCCCCACACAGTATAATGCCTCCCATAGCTGCCCCCACAGTATATTGCCCCCATAGCAGCCCCCAAAGTATATTGCCCCCATAGCAGCCCCCACAGTATAATGCCCTCCATAGCTGCCCCCACAGTATAATGCCCTATGCAGTATAATGCCCCCATACACTATAATGCTCCCCATAGCTGCACCCCACCGTATAATGCCCCACACAGTATAATGCCCCCTCATAGCTGCCCCATACAGTATAATGCCACCCATACTTGCCCCCACAGTATAATACCACCCATAGCTGCCCCCACACAGTATAATTCCCACATAGCTGTCCCCACAATATAATGCCCCCATAGCTGTCCCCACACAGTATAATTCCCCCATAGCTGCCCCCGCAATATAATGCCCCCATAGCTGTCCCCACACTATAATACCGCCCATACAGTATAATGCCCCTCATATAGTAAAATGCTCCGATAGCAGCCACAATATCAGCCCCCCTTCCCTACCCAGTATAATGCCCCATAGTGCCTAATAATAACATAATTACTTATATATCCCCGTTTCCACAACGGGTGGATGATCCTTCTCCACTGGTCTGTGCTGTGAGTGACTCAGCGCAGACAGGAGCGATGACGTCACAACATCATGCCTGCCTGCGACGAGCCATTTATGGCAGAGTGAACGCTGGAGCAAGGAGCCGTTGCTCCAGCATTTAAGAAGCGGGACCAGCGCGGTTAGCGCTGTATGGCTATGGGGGCCCTGTGGGCCCCCCAGGCTTAGGGGCCCAGTCGCAATTGCGACCCCTAGAGGTACACCACTGTGTACAGTAGCCTTTGGCAGAGCAGGGGAGCAGGGAGATACCTCCTTGCTCAGTCATAGGGTTCAATAGCATCTGCATCTGAAGGACACAGACACTATTGAATGTGGCGTCGCTACCGGTTGCTAGCGGAGCCTCCGGGCTGGCAGCACAGACTCCCTCATGCCGCGGACCCCGTAGCAGCCGCAATGGCTGTTACAGCGGTAGTTACGCCACTGCCAGGAAGATGAAGCTGAACATAATCTTCCTGTCACGGGGACAATGCTGGAGGCTGAAGAGGTAAATAACCCTCTCAACACTACATGAAATATTAACCCTTCAACTGCCCTAGACCACCTGGGATGTGTTATATTAACAGCTACAATACTCTAGCCAGCAACCTTCGGAACTCCAGTTCTTGTGAAACTACAACCCCCAGCATGCTCTGACAGCCATAGGCTTTATTATTCCAGACAAAGGCTGTCAGTGCATTCTGGGAATTGTAGTTTCACAACAGCTGGAGTGCTGAAGCTTGCTGACCCCTGCTCTGGAAAGTCAGGGATGTTGGCATTGGCCCCTTCAATACTATAGACAACTTGGGAAGTTGATATTAACCCCTTCACTGCCCTAGATCACTAGGGTTGTTAATATGAATCCCTCCACTGCTGTAGACTGCCAGGGTTGTTATTATTATACCCTCAACTACCCTAAACCACCATGGATATAGCCGTCCCCCTGTTGCCCGCATAGATCACCAAGGAGCATAGATTTTTTTAGTGTTAGAGGACCAATAATTCTATTCGCAGGCCAAATTTATCAAGACATTGTATGCAAAAGACTATTTATCTGGGTGCTTTATGGCTTATTATTTGGGCATAATACAGCAATATTTATTGGTGTTTCAGATTATCCGACTTAGAGGGAACAGTGCCCAGGTCCCTAACTGTCTTGCTCACAAAACCATAGGGAATACTTCAGTCGGGTCACCTTCAAACCACAATGTGTCGCATGCCCTCTCTCAATATAGCACACTGACATATGGGATGCAGCTCAACTATCGCATACCTAGCAGATAAATCCACACATTTGTATAAAGAAATACACCAAGCAGTAGTGATCATTATTAGTGATGAAGTGACTACAGATGACTTTTTCCATCCTATGGCTGAAGAATGGAACACATTTTCTGGCTGCTAGCCAGTCTAAAAGGCTTAGTATTTACATTGTGGACCCAGACACAAGCACATAGACAGCAATAAAAGAGAGCGTTAGTAACAAATCCTGTTTCTAAGGGCTCATTCAGAGGAGCGTAAAACTCGTCCGTGTGCTGTGCGTGGAAATCACGCACAGCACACGAACCCATTCATTTCAATGGGGCCGTTCACACATATAGGAGTTTTCACGCAGCGTGAAACGTACTGCATGTCCTATATTAGTGCGTTTTCACGCACCTACGCGCCCATTGAAGTCCTACGACTGTAAATAACGGCCTGCAAACATTTTGCGCCTTTTATCGTAATAATCCGGTGTCCCTTTGTGCGCACACACCAGAAGAGGACATCAATGCACAAGCGCGGGATTTTGTGTGCTGGGGGAAGGCGAGGAGCTGTCAATCAAAAGTAAGGACGTGGGGTAAACTCGGAAAGACTTGAGGAATGAAGATATGACTCTTTTCAAATGAAGATATGACTCTTTTATGCTCATTAGCATACGGAGTGGGAACACTAAAATACTGAATACTAAAGCTACAGAGCCGACTAAGAAGACAATTATAAGTTCTATAGAAATGATTTTTCACCCACTTCCACCTGGTATTGCTGGTTTAATAGGTGAAATGCTGGTGACAGGTTCCCTTTAAGGAAATTAATTTAAAGTACTAATTTCCTTGTTGCAGTAATTCTAATGTCTTTTCTGATAGACTGATATGGTAATGGTGGCAGTGACGGTACATATGAGTTATAGTACACAATATTCTAGACCAGTTGTAATTGTGTGGCCATCTGAACTTGAAATTCTACTAATTTTGAAAAAAAATACGGGACCAGTATATTACATTCATGAGTTTTTTTGCAGGCAGAAAAATCTACCTTTTAAATTTCCTTCAGGAATTTTGAGACAGATTTTGACCTGCCTGCACTTTCTATGCTGCGTTTTTCGGCCGCGGCCATTGAGCGAGGAAAAAATGCAGCAAAAACGCTTTCTCTGCCTCCCATTGATTTCATTTGGAGGTCAGAGACGCAACCACAGGAAGAAAGAGCATGTTGCTTTTATATACATTGCACAGTGAGAATTCACTATATAATTTATGTCAGTGCAAGAAATATGAGGTCACTGCCACGGTACAAAGTATGCACCATATTTGTAACTATACTACAACTTAATTAATACAGTATAGGGCAGCAACAAGGGAAACACATTCCTTACAATTCCCCCTAGGGCCAAGGGCACATCAACAATCAATAAAATTACATTTATGATATCGTTTGCCTTTGAGCAGTGGCAGAAAAGCAGCATTTTTCCCTGCAGCTACCCTTCACTAGCTGCCACATAGAGATGTGGCAGGGGCCCGGGCCGGTTTTAGACAAAGTGTGGTCCTGGGCAAAGTTAAAAGTGGAGCCCCAAATGCTGAATTAGGGTTCTGTTCACATCTGCGTCGGAGTTCTGTTGATGGCTTCCGTCAGAACTTTCCATCAGGGGAACCCATGAACGCAAACGAAACTGAAACCATAGCTTTCCGATTGCATTACCACTGATGTGAAGGTTTCCGTTTTTTTGCCGGAAACAATAGCGCAGTCGACTGCGCTATTGATTCGGTCAAAAAAATGGAAACCTTACGGAACGGAGACAAACAGAAACCATTTTCAACAGAAGCATTACCATTGAAATCAATGGTAATGCGAACGGGAGCTATGTTTTCCGTTTGCCTTTCCGTTGATGGGTTCCACCGACGGAAAGGTCTGACAAACCCATCAATAGAAACCAAACGCTGATGTAAACACACCCTTACTGTATCAATACTGCAGTCAATTCAGAAGGAGGTGTGCAGAGAACTCCATCGCTGATTTCTAGCGCGTCCAGGAGTTTTGCAAGCCCCAAAAGCATGTGTCCCCCCTCTCACACAAAAAAGATCTATGTACATATACAGTTATTAAATTATACCACTATACCAGATGAAATATTACCTGCATACTGTTACTGAACACAACTCAATATTATAAGACCAGTATTACCAATAATAATACATTATAAGGTCCAAATAATACCACCACACCATAACCACATAGTAACTGATTAATACCTCCATACTGTTACTGAATAATGCTGCCACACCATAACCGCATAGTGACTGAATAATAGCCCCATTCTTTTACTGAGTAATACCGCCACACCATAACCACAGTGATTGAATAATACCCCCACACTGTTACTGAATAATACCGCCACACCATAACCGCATAGTGACTGAATAATACCCCCATTCTTTTACTGAGTAATACTGCCACACCATAACCCCATAGTGACTGAATAATGGCTATATGGTCAGGAGTTACGAAAACAGAATAGCTAGCTGAGCTACGCGGTTTCTGTAACTCGCATAATACTGAATGGCAGTTACGGAAGCAGCGTAGCATTCGAGCTACGCTGTTTCCGTAACTACCATTCAGTTCTACCATTCAGTTCTATGGGACTTGCGAAAACAGCATAGCTCAGCGTGATACGCTGTTTTCGTAACTCCCGACCATGTAACCTTTTTCATGGTCGGAATTCAGCCGAAACACAGCAGCAGAACGTGGTTTAGGGGGCCCCGTTCTAGAGGTGGGACCCGCAATCTATCTGACATTTAGGACATATCCTGTGGATATGCCCTAAATGTCTCTCATGGGAAAACTCCTTTAATGATTGAAAATTGCTATTCACTCAGTATAATTATATAGAAAAAAATTAAAGCACAAATTACATTTCCCTTTTCAAAATTAATGTTTCAATTTACTTCATACTCTCTGGGGTGTCTAACCCTTTGGAGACACAGGCAATTTTTGTTTTTCCATTGTCGCATTCCAAGAGCCATAACTTTATTTTCCCGTGTATGCGGGCCTGTTTTTTGCAGGACAAGTTGTTATATAATCTAGTGGGAAACAGAAAAAAAAATCATTGCATGGTGGAATGGGAAAAAACTGTGGTTCCTTTCATTGTTTTTGGGGTTTCGTGTTTACCGCATGCAGAATGCGGTAAAAACGACACGTTAACTTAATTGTATGGGTTAGTATGATTATGGCGATACCACATTTATATAGTTTTTTTTATGATGGACTAAGGGTCAGTTCAGACGTCCAGGACAATTGTATATGTCTTATGGTGTGGATTTCATTCAGATTTAAACATCGAATTCATTTCTGTGATGAAAATCCATAATTAATACACATTGAATCCGGCGTGGAATGGGCATTCTGCGGATTTAAAATTTCTATCCGCATCTTTAAATCCACAATGTAAAAATACGCTGCATGTGATTTGGAATTGTAAAAATCTATTTGCATTGTACAGTAAAATTATGCGGATTTGCTCTGCGTATTCTGCAACGCAAATCCACATCAAATCCTGAACGTGTGAACTAGCCCTAATTTTATGAAGAAAAAACTATTTTTTAGAAAACAAAAACATTCTGTCGCCATATTCTGAGAGCCATAACGTTCTTATTTTTTCTGTCGATTGAACAGTTCAAGGGCTTGTTTTTTGAGGGGTGAGCTGTAGGTTTTATTGATACAATTTTTGGGGTACATGAGACTTTTTAGATAAATTTTTATTCCATTTTTTTGGGGGAAGCAAGGTGACTAAAAAATAGCAGTTCTGGCATTGTGTTTCCTGCAGCAGGTTAAATAACGTGATATTTTAAAAGTTCTGACTTTTTCGGATGTGGGTATACCAATTATGTTACTTTTTTATTGTTTTATTATTTTTTTGTGAGAAATACGAAAAAGTTTTTGTTTTAGAATTTAATACGTTTTCAAGTTTTTAACTTTTTTTTTGTCTACCTAGGGGACTTTACCATTTGATCACTAGATCACTCATGCAATGCACTTAATACATATGTATTGCAGTGTATTATCTTTATCTGTGCTTTACTATTAAGCCTTGCCTCTGGAAAAAGTAAAGCACTGAGGGCAGACCTCGAGGCCTTCAAAACGGGCCAGACAGGGACAAGAGGGAGCCCCCTAACCGCTCAGATGTCAGCTGTTGGAGGTGGGTGTCAGCTGTTTGAAACAGCAGGCACCTTCCATGTATAGCGCGGGTTCAGCTCTGGAGCCCATGCCATATTGGAGTAGTACAGTGCTATGGGGTTAATGTACAGTGCTATGGGGTTAATGTTAAATAACTTAATGTGTCAATATAAAAATAATTAAAAGTTATACATTTGATCAATGGTAAAACTAGGTAAAAAAATCTATCACAGAAATGCCAGAAGGAAGAGAAACATCTTTAGAAATTCTGTAATTGTTCCTGAAAACAGATAAACGTACAATAGTATTCTATTTGGTCTACATTCAAATTTTGACAAAAAGAAAACACTTCTTGATAATTTGTAAAGATGTCTCAATATATATTATATAGTGTATGGAATGATTTGGAGTACAGTTTATTTTCATCACAACTAAATTACTTAACAGTAAAGTCGAAGTGTGCCTACAGTCAAAAAGCTTTCAAGTCCTTGTCTGTGTTATCACACCTGGCCTCTCCTCCATACCCCCTCTGTTGAATCGATGTATGAAACCAGGGGTGTATCAATAGGGTGTGCTGATGTAGCAGTCGCATCGGATCCCTGGTGCCCAAGGATTCCCCAGGCCCATTTTCTGCATAAGAAATCACCAGTACTGTAAATAGCATGTGGTAGAGTCCTGATTCCTATCTGGCCCAAAGGTCCTTTGGCCAAATAAGAAGCCACAAGTATTATAAATGGCATATAGCAGGTGGGGTGGACCTAGTACAGATCTTGCATTGGGGCATATTGGCTTCAAATTATGGCTCTGTCTGTAGCTCTTGTAGTTGTAGCTAATCACTACAGAAGTAAAAAAAGAAAATGTTCTGAGTGTTGTGAAGAGGCCCAAAGTGTAGACCAATTCAACTTACAATCTTTCTTCTGCATCCCCAATCATTATTGTTATGATTTTAGTTTGGTTTTTTGTTTGTTTTTTTGGCGGTGGGGGGTATATGATTTATTTTGCTGTCTTCTAATAAGTTCTGTTACCTGCATAAGTAGGACCAATTGTAGGAGTGTAGCACATAGAAAAAGTCTCTTGAACAGCCGTACCTGTAGTTTGTAATTTTTTTTAAATCCCGTTTACAATGTGCAGTAGAAAATCTCATGGTTTTCATGGCATATGTTTTTAAAACTACATCATACAATTTTGATTGCAGTCGTGTCACATTTCTGCTTTGGTTTTGCCTATTTACTCCGAAGAGAGAGAGGATGTCCAGTCGGACAGTCACTTTGCATATGATGTCAGGACTGAAATCCTTTAGTGTAATGCTAGCAGGTAAAAGCGGTCTGCCATTTCCACTCTGAAACGAAGGAACGCTGACTGAGTCATTTTTTTTCATATGTTTTTTCGGGTGGGGGGAGACGACGTGCAGAATGACTACTCATCAGGGGATTGGACAGTCATTTAAATCTATCTAGAACGATACTGCCATTGAGTTAGACTTTAAAAGCTGTGTAAAATGCAAACTATTGTTCTATATGAAACTTTTTTACAGACTTAATACAACTGTTGCCATTTTTAATTTATTTTGACCCTTGATGCTATCTCTGACCAGTAATTATTTTTTCCCTTTCACAATTCTATTTTGTTCTGTTTCAGCTCAGCCAGTACGACTGGTTCCCTGTATGTATCTTGACCAGTTGACTTTGCCCCTGACTTGTTTTAGTCCTGAAAAGGTTATATTGACACTCAGAGCTGGAGCCAACTGTTGTTCTTAATACATTACTATTCACCACCTCAAACTATACGCTGTGCTCTATCACCCATTGCCATCTTCTTCATACATGGTCCCTGTCCACTACCCTGCATGCCATGCATGTCCACAAACATACCAGTCCTTTATGGTGTTATTTCAAAATGAAAACATTCAGTAAGTTGGTTTCAGTTCCTCTCTAAATGAATCTATTTTATTTTACCTTTGTAAAAAGATGACAGTCTTCAGCAGGACAGCCACATACTGCAAGTATCAGTACAAAAAGGAGCTCGGCTTGAGATGGCATTGAGACATCTTTCTTCCAAACCAGCAGTGTTCCTATCTGTTCCCATCCCATCATGCATCTCTCTTAAATGATTCAGAACCAAAGAAAAAGTATAGCACAGTAAGAGTAGCAAAGAAATCCGTTTAAGTCCCTGTGTAGCAGCATTTGTAGAAAAAGAGTCAAACGGATCAAGTATTTTCTTTGATCTGTACTATCCAAAGCTTTCAGTAATAATATAATAATATAGAGCATTTAAACTAAAACCAAAATGTTCTTTTAAGTAATAGTACTTAAAGGGATATTCTACTCTTGGTTAAAATTTAATATTTGTTATACTCCGTCATGAATGGAGGTTTCTCAATTTGGACCACAAATGTCGTCCCTGGCAATGCAGAAATCAGGACTGGCAAAGGGCCTTTTCTGCATTGCTTGTAGCTAGGACCTAAGGAGCGTTTGAGGCACATGTGTCCTGGGTGCCAGGTATAGAGCACCAACAAGGCCTATGTATTTAGACACAGGGCTAGGGCAGTAAACAGAATCTTTTACTTCTGCTTCTGTATCTTGGTAAACTTTATGATGTTGACAGGTCAAAGTGACCACATTTCACTCCAATATTCCAATTCTACCAATGTCGTACTTAAAGAGGCTCTGTCACCAGATTTTGCAACCCCTATCTGCTATTGCAGCAGATAGGTGCTGCAATGTAGATTACAGTAACGTTTTTATTTTTAAAAAACGAGCATTTTTGGCCAAGTTACGACCATTTTTGTATTTATGCAAATGAGGCTTGCAAAAGTCCAAGTGGGCGTGTTTAAAGTAAAAGTCCAACTGGGCGTGTATTATGTGCGTACATCGGGGCGTTTTTACTACTTTTACTAGCTGGGCGTTCTGACGAGAAGTATCATCCACTTCTCTTCAGAACGCCCAGCTTCTGGCAGTGCAGACACAGAGCGTGTTCTCGAGAGATCACGCTGTGACGTCACTCACAGGTCCTGCATCGTGTCGGACGAGCGAGGACACATCGGCACCAGAGGCTACAGTTGATTCTGCAGTAGGATCAGCGTTTGCAGGTAAGTAGCTACATCGACTTACCTGCAAACGCCGATGCTGCTGCAGAATCAACTGTAGCCTCTGGTGCCACATATGCATTTGTATCTATGGTCACCGTACGTTGGATATGTACAACGTGGGTCCGTAATACAGTTTTGTGCATGAGGCTTTAGTCCGAGAAAGAAAATCATTGGTGCTCACATTTTCTTCAGTGTTAAGAAACCCATCTTCGGAGCCAACAACAGTCACACAAAAATTTTTTCGCTTTTGAGTGACGTTAGGCTTTTATTAGCTTTTATAATTGACAATATACATCCAAATTCTTATATCCACTATAGCAGAAATGGTTCAATGACTAAAAGAGAGGTACATGATGGCCTGGAACCTGCTGTCAAAATGGTTGAAGCATGTTACCATCCATTGAGAAATTCTAAAATTGTCATGTCTGAGCATTTATGGAAACTGGTTCACAGAAAGGAAGTGTCATAACATGCAGTAACCAGGCACATTCTTTTTTTAGTGGTGAGTCATGATAAATAAAAACAAATGTCTGGTTGTTGTGAGTTGCACACGTTTGCTTTTTGTGCACCATGCTTCTTAGGCTTCGTTCACATCTGCGTTGGGGTTCCATTCATGGGTTCCATCGGACCTTTTAGTCAGGGGAACCCACGGACGGAAACCATAGCTTTCTGTTTGCATTACCATTAATTTTAATGGTGACGCATCCGTTGCAAATGGTTTCTATTTGTCACCGTTGTGTAAGGTTTCCGTTGTTTTGATATGATGAATAGCATAGTCAACTGCGCTATTGATTCCGTCAAAACAACAGAACCCTTACACAACGGTGACAAATGGAGACCATTTGCAATGGATGCGTCCCCATTAAAATCAATGGTAATGAAAATGGAAAGATATGGTTTCCGTTTTTGTTTTCAGTTTGGTTTCTGTTCATGGGTTCCCCTGACGGAAAGGTCCGATGGAACCCATGAATGGAACCCCGACGCAGATGTGAACGAAGCCTTAATGATCTCACATGAGTTATCTCAACCAACTTTAGTTTCATAAGCTGCATGGACATTTTATGATACGTTACCAGTTTGCTGCAGATTAAGTTGAATATATTGTGCCCCCAGAAGTTGAACTCATTGATAGATTTGTGTTCACATATCCTTTTATTTACTACTGGGAATTCTGAACTCTAAACGGTATTTGGATACAGTCACTAGTAGTAAAGTGCTGGTCATTTCAAGGTTGTGCTTATACGCACAATGCTTGTACTAAAGTTAACATAAGGAGGGGATACCAAGCAAAAGGTGTCAAAAATGTGCTTGACCTTTATTTCAGTCTAGAAAAGGCTAGAGACCGTTCTACATCATGATTTTGGTACTGAGGAATTCATCCATGGTTATAAACTTATGAAATATTCCTTATCTCTCCCAGAATCCTAAGAAGAATGAGGAAGAAGAGGAGGAGGAGACAGAGAAAAAACCTGATCCTCTTCACCAGATCATTTTACACTTCAGTCGCAATGCCCTCACTGAGAGGAGGTACCATAATGACAACTAGTTGGATGGTGGAGGTTGTTTCTGGCTAGATCTAATGTGTAATACACATGGAATAGCATATTTTCCAATGCACAATATTGGCTTTCCCATAATAGTTACGGTGAATACATCTTTGAAAACCCGAGGCAATACTGGTTTTCTGGTATATGCTGCAGTGTAGTCGGCCGATGCAAACATAATTCTGCTGAGAGTACACCTATATTATCTTTTTACCTCCTTGTCCTTGAATTACTACCTCTCTTTAGGTCTTAAATTGAACTCTTGAAATGTTAAAAATTCTATTTGGCCTCTTTGTTATTTATATGAGTCTTTGTGACAACACCAATTAATTGCGGTTTCCAGTTGTCACTTTTGAGGATGGAAATAACTTAAACTAAGAAAAAGCTGAATAGAATGTTTAATAACTTGACAGAAGAGATTCAAAAGACTAAATTACCTCTATTTTTAGGGGAATTTCTTTTGACAATTCCAGGGTGGTGAGGTCTAGGATACATGCGTAAAAGGGGTATTCCCATCTTTTAATTTAATGATGTAATGCCATCACATTATGATTGGGGATCCAGAGACCGAAGAAACCAAAGTTTTCCCTGCATAGTGGCACCATAATCCACCCACTGTACAGGGGACTACAATACAGCTGCATTCAAGAGTATGGGGCTGCGTTGCAGTTTTGTGTACAGCTTGTGGACGAGATCGTGGCTGTGCAGGAAAATACATAAAAGAGCAGCAACGCTTAACTCAAACTAAGGCCCTTTCATTCTAGATCATAGGGGGCCTCTGCAGTTTAGACCCCCTCTCATCAAGAATGGATTGCATATACTACTGGTATGCTATCACTTGCTATGGCAGGAAAACCCCTTTCATTTCCATTTCAAAAAGGTGTATTGGGTAACGTGAAAAAGTGCTGAACTGCTTGAACCTAAGAAGATTTGTTCACTGTAAATTCTATTTTTGTTATTGATTAAGATTGTTTTTGTTTTATCCACAGCAAGCTTGAGGATGACCCCCTGTATACAGCATATGCAGCCATGATGGCAAAGGTGAGTGGCCCACGGACCTTTTTGTAAATGATCCGGCCACTAGGGAAACCTAGTTAATGGTCCTATATATATATATATATATATATATATATATATATATATAATAATTTTAAAAATAGATCCTTGCTTGTATTTTTACTTCAACTTATTGTCTGTAGTTCTTCAATACCTACCATTTGCATGGTATTACATGCAGCAATGCTATGTTTTTATTTCATATACATTCTTATTGCACCATATTATGCTGTTGCACAGAGAAATCGTTTTATTTGTTGTCCATTCCTTGACATGTGTATAGTGCTTGATTCATGGTACCATGAACTGTAAACTTATGAAATCTACTGCTAATCATGCCATTATTTATCCGAGCAGCTTTCAGTCATGTATTGTATGCTTCATACGACAGATGGGTTACACCCTAGAGTTCTTAAAGAGCTTAGTTCAGTTATTTCAGTCCCCCTCTTAATAATATTTAGCGATAATCTAGTGACTGGTATAGTGCCAAGGGACGGGTGCAGGGCAAATGTGTTGCCTATTTTCAAAAAGGGCTCTAGGTCTTCCCCGGGTAATTATAGACCAGTAAGCTTAACATACCATTGTGGGGAAAATGTTTGGGGGGCTATTAAGGGACTATATACAGGATTATGAGACAAAAAATAGTATTATAAGTGACAGCCAGCACGGTTTTACGAAGTACAGAAGTTGTCAAACTAACCTGATTTGTTTTTATGAAGAGGTGAGCAGAAGCCTAGACAGAGGGGCCACTGTGGATATAGTGTTTTTGGACTTTGCAAAGGCATTTGACACTGTCCCTCATAGACGTCTAATGGGTAAATTAAGGACTGTAGGTTTAGAAAGTATAGTTTGTAATTAGATTTAGAATTGTCTCAAGGACCGTATCCAGAGAGTTGTGGTCAATGATTCCTACTCTGAATGGTCCCCGGTTATAAGTGGTGTACCCCAGGGTTGTGTGCTGGGACCACTATTATTCAACTTATTTATTAATGATATAGAGGATGGAATTAATAGCACTATTTCTATTTTGCAGATGACACCAAGTTATGTAGTAATGTTCAGTCTATGGAAAATGTTCGTGAATTGCAAGCGGATTTAAACAAACTGAGTGTTTGGGAGTCCACTTGGCAAATAAAGTTTAATGTAGATAAATATAAAGTTATGCATCTGTGTAGCAACAACCTGCATGCATCATATGTCCTAGGGGGAGCAATACTAGGGGAGTCACTTGTTAAGAAGGATCTGGGTGTACTTGTAGATCATAAACTAAATAACAGCATGCAATGTCAATCAGCTGCTTCAAAGGCCAGCAAGATATTGTTGTCTATTAAAAGGGGCATGGACTCACGGGACAGGGATGTAATATTACCACTTTACAAAGCATTAGTGAGGCCTCATCTAGAATATGCAGTTCAGTTCTGGGCTCCAGTTTATAGAAAGGATGCCCTGGAGTTGGAAAAAATACAAAGAAGAGCAACGAAGCTAATAAGGGGCATGAAGAATCTAAGTTATGAGGAAAGATTAAAAGAATTAAACCTATTTAGCCTTGAAAAAAGACGACTAATGGGGGACGTAGGTAACTTATATAAATATATGAATGGCACATACAAAAAATATGGTGAAATCCGGTTCCATGTAAAGCCCCCTCTAAAAACAAGGGGGCACTCCCTCCATCTGGAGAAAAAAGGTTCAACCTGCAGAGGGGACAAGCCTTCTTTACTGAGAGAACGGTGAATCTATGGAATAGTCACCGCAGGAGCCGTCACAGCAGGGACAGTAGATGGCTTTAGAAAAGGCTTAGATAATTTCCTAGAATGAAAAAATATTAGCTCCTATGTGTAGAGAGGTTTCCCTTCCCTTTTCCCATCCCTAGGTTGAACTTGATGGGCATGTGTCTTTTTTCAACCGTACTATGTAGCTATACATGCTGGCATTATATCTTCCACAGTGGTTATTACCTATCCTAAAGTCCCCAACAGCACATCTGCCATATAGGGAATGTAGGCATTCATGAGTTAGGGAGACAAAAGAAAAGCTATATAGGTTGTAAGGACCACAATGTGTCAAATAGATGAATGATATAGATTAGTCAAAGTAAAATTCTACTGATAGACTAAAAATATAAACAAAATGCCATGGGTTTTCCCCACTTATTAATGGCATATCAGCTTTTTTTTCAGACGCCACATGCTTAGCCGTTGATTATAATGGACTAGCCATGCAGAAAAAAAAAGGAAAGAGTAGAGCCAACGGGCTGTAGGGACACAGCACTTTCCTAGCGCCACTGCCACTTCATTCGTGCTATTAATGTGGGTTGCAGTCTCCCATCAATCAGACATTGATGGCTTATCCTAGAGATTTGCCATCAATGTCTTAGGTGGGTAAGCCCCTTTAAAATAAATATATTATACTTAAGCCCGCTTCCTGTAGTTAAACGGTTATTCCATCACTGTATGATCAGTGGGGGTCTGACCTTTGTGACCACTTCCGATCCTGAGAATGAAGAGGCCGCAGCACTGATTTAACACTATGTCTCCCTTCTAAGCTTTCCCTGCACAACGGTGCTACCGGCCACTCAGCTGTGCAGGGAATTTTAGCCAACCCCATAGACTTGAATGGGGCTGTGCTGCAGTTCCCTGCATAATGGGTGGCCGGGGAGATGCTGTGCCGGGAAAAACAGTGAAGAGGCCACAGTGCAAAAGCAGCACTGTGAACCCTTCATTCTTAGAATTGGCAGGAGTCCCAGAGGTCGGACCCCCACCGATCATAAAGTGATTGCATATCCTAGCAATTTGCCATAACCTTGTAAGATGGTAATAAATCTTTAACTTGTTTTCTCTCAGAGAATCAACAAAACATGTTATCTGACAAAAGGTGCCCAAACTTTTCAATAAGACGTACTTTCATAAAGCTGATTGCATTTCTATGTATTACAGTGTGAGGGGGTTTAGCTACGTAGGATTCATGTTCTCATATAGACGTACACAGTGTATTTATCTTGATTTTGATGTAGTTTCAGTGAAGGTTATTCATTTGTTTCCTTTGTGAGGTTATTTTTATGTTACAGCACTTTATTGTAGTTAAGAATACGAATGTAAAGTAAATTTACCTGTGTTGCCGTTGTCTGCGTCATAGATTGGTTTCATTTCTCTGCCTGTAACTCCGTCTTCACCAATAACTTTGTATTGTCTTCTTTTGACGCTCATGTTCTCAACTGAAGGCCTTTTGAAAAAAGAAAAAAAAATCGCCTCATCTGCTCTAGTATTAGAAAATGATATCAACCTCCAATGCCATTTATTCTGAACAAACAAAGACTGTAATGTCTGAATGTACGAGTGGTTAGTTTACAAGTTGATATGCGGATTGAACTGCAATTCAAACAAATCCTTCTAACAAATTCAGGCACCATTGAAAAATAGATTTTTTGTGAAGAGTGTCAGAGACCATCACAATACTTATATACAGTTAAATATATCATTATTCCATCCAACATATGTGGTTGAAGGAGGAGAAATACTGCATTTCCCATTGCGTTTTCATGCCAATCGCTAATGCCAGTAATCCAAAGCCAGATGTCCCATGTAGTGTCTTCTCCAGTACCATAAATTTGAAGGTTTGTCTCTTGGGACTACTGAAAGAGAAGTGCTCACCCTACTACATACATAGTACAGTTGAAAAAAAGACACATTTACATAAAGTTCAACCAAGGGATGGGGAAGAGTTAAATCATAAAATTTGTTTTATAGCAGTCGGAGCTGTGTTTTTCTGATAAAGAGCTCCAGATCCCCTGCATAGACATGGATTAAAACATAACATGCTGAATACCTGCAGCTGCCACTGGAGGAGGCTTATTGAATACTGCTTATACATCAATGATAAAACAGTATGCAGGGCGCTCATAAACTCCCTCTAGTGGTGGCTGCTAAATCTATGTCTATAGTATGCAGTGGATTTGAAGCTCTGTATCAGAAAAACACACATCCAACTGCTACAAAGATATGTGAAGAAAATAATCTGCACAGAATTTTGCAGCTAATATTGACACAATAGGTAGGCATTCACTTAAAGACCTTTTAAGATGTCAATGTCAGGACCCCTTAATGCAGCCTGCGGCTTGTATACAAATGAAAACTTCTTGAAGGGGTTTTCTACTTTCTGACAACTGATGAACTATCCACCGGATAGGTCATCAGTATATGATCGGTGCGTGTCCAACACTCGGACCCCGCAGCGATCCGCCACTCCGGCTGCCTTCGTTCTCCGGATGTTTGGAACGTTATGCAGTAGTTGGAGCCGGAAGTAGATGGCCCCGACCACTGCATAGCGGCTATTCGGCAGAACTACAGCTCTGTTCCTATTCACTGAAAGAGACTCTGTCACCAGATTATAAATGCCCTATCTCCTACATAATCTGATCGGTGCTGTAATGTAGATAACAGAAGTGGTTTTTATTTTGAAAAACGATAATTTTTTAGCAAGTTATGAGCAATTTTCTGATTGGTCAGCGTCATACACTTCTCTTCACACCCACATGGTCAAAAGTAAAAACACGCCCAGTTGGTCATTAAGAAACGAATTAGCATAAATCTAAAATTGCTCATAACTTGCTAAAAAAATAATAATTTTTCCAAATAAAAACCACTGTTGTTATCTACATTACAGCGCCGATCGCATTATGTAGGAGATAGGGCACTTATAATCTGGTGACAGAGCCTCTTTAAATAGGAGCAGAGCTGCAATACTGCAGCTCGGCCACTATTCTTGGACCAGAGCCATCTGCTTCCGGCAATATCATCCGGTGGAGTGGCGGATTGGTGCAAGGTCCAGGTGTCGGACACGCACAAATCATATACTGATGACCTATCCGGTGGATAGGTCATCAGTTGTCAGAACGTGGAAAACCCCTTTATGTACATTTTTATTACAATGGCAATAACGATATTTCATGTTTCCCTTCCTGAACAGCGCATAAGTATGTTGAGATCATCACATTCAGGCTATGTTCTATGCGGACATTTCAACTAGGACACTGCATTACTTTGGCTACACAATGTAATGAATGTTGAATTGGGTATCCCTTGTTGAGGAAATCATCATGTTATTTTTTATCTCCAAGAATGTCATAGAAAGTAGAAATTAATGAAACTGCTGACGCTTTCTTTTAACTGCTTGCACCCTGGCTAATAATTATGTTAAACACAAACCCTAGCACACATGTTATTCATGAAATAGGAATCCCTGAGCTGATGACTTTTTCCTCAGATTTATTATAAATTAGTCTGGGATGCTATTCATGCTGTGTGTGCCTTTGAACTACAGTGACAAAGAAAGTCCCTGGAGCTTTGTATTTCAGATACAAGGTATTAGCTAGAGAAATGATTCATCACCTGAACACCGTAAAGAAAAGATAACCACAAATCCCAGCATGGGCCTTCTTGATATTTCATGGCATAGGTTATAATGATGCGAGATCACACAGTTTGTGTATCATATGGGTCTGCTTTGTGCCATCATGTTGGAGACGGTGCCTCTGAGACCAGGCAGTTGCTACTTTTGCTACATAGATTATATATGCAGGGAGATCAGAATGTATGTCAGTGCATGCACCAGGACACCGCTCAGAAGGCTTATTAGACTTGGCATTCGCTGCTGGAGAACGCCCAGTGAGCCATAGAGAGGACCCTTGAGGTACAGAATGACAAGGAAGCCGGCAGTGTAGCACATTTGCAACCTTCCTGGAACTGCTGAGCACCTACGGATCTACAGGCAATTATAGGGCAGAGCTGGATGAGCACTGGACATATCTGATCCCGCTCAGTGCCCCTAGCTGCCATCTGGCTGTATTCAGCTATAAGAAACAAGCTAATAGATCAGTCAGCTTGACTCACATGGAAAACATAGGTGTACAGCGTTTTTGAAAATTAGTATCCACAATTAAAATAAGATCCACAAATGTAAAAAGCTATAGTCAACATAAGAAATATATATATAGCGTGATCCAAAATCTTTTAAAAGTTTTACATGCCTATTTTAGCCCTCAAATAAAATGGTCCTTAAAGAGTACATGTCATAAGCTCATATAAGTTTAACTGGTTTACTGACCTTAATAGCGCTGTCTCCCTGATTTCAGCACTGTTTTTATTTTTTTCCTGCCCTCTCTTGTTCCAGAGATATGGCCCACTGTTGTATTGGTTCCCTCTATGCTGTGGTTAGCCAATGGGGTGGAGCTAACTTTCCTGCCTCTGATGCTGACCAATCAGTGCGAGGCAGCTTGAGGGTAGTTTACACCCTTTTGGCCAACTACAGCAAATTAGCATATAGCGAGCCAACACAACAGTGGGCCGGATCTCTGGAACAAGGGGGGGGGGGGCAGTAAAAAAAGAAAAACAGTGCTATAATCAGGAAGACTGTGCTGTTTAGGTCAGTACACCACTTCAACTTATATGACCTAGTGACTGGTCCTCTTTAAAGGGGGTTTCTGAAATGTTACATTTTATATGTTCGTGATCACTGGAGAAAATTATTACAGCATTCGCCTATGTCATCACACTTTCTCTGTTTGAGGATGTTGTGGCCATCAATTTAGGCAGGTCATCAACCGGACCTCGTTGTTGTCTCTATCTGGTTCCAAATAGGTGGGAGAGCATGCAAGGGATACGATGCATCGGAGAGAAACAACACACTTGACACAATATGTAAGTGTAATCAAATTCTCTGGTTTATCAAGGAACAATACATATGTTATATATTATATATTTCATTAAAAGGGGTGTTGGCCATGTCTCCCCCTCCAATCACATAAGAGGGGTCGTGGCCTTTGGTCCATCCAATCATAACGAAAACACTTACACATTGTCACATGATTTATTATAGATGTAGTCATCATATTCTTAGCCACGTGCTCAGAGTTTGTGATAGATTATTTCTGGGAATTAAGAAGAATCTTTACCCTTTGTGGTCAGCCAAAAGAGGAACAAACGTTAGATGTTTATTACACAATTTAGTTTGCAGAATTTTTTTACCTTTATACCTAATCGTTTTAAGACAAGAGAACAAAATGGATTCTTGTTCATAGTAAAAAGACTACAAAAGGAATGACAAAGCACAGACGTCCATCTCAAGGATAATACAGGGAGTTGCCATCTACAGGAGACCAGAAAACAGGCATGGGCAGCAGATCTATCCACAGTAAATGATTATGTGTAACATTAAACGCATTGCGCAAAAAAAAAAAAAATGCGCCTAGTAAAGAAGTTGGACGTTTAGGGATTAGGGGCAAAAACCTGGATAAGACAGCAGAGTAGAAGAAGCTAAAAAGTAGTTGTAAACGATACTCAAAATAGACTTAGCAGTGGAGTGCCACAAAACTCAGTACTGGGCCCAGTTCTTTCCTTTGTTTTTATGAATATTCTTGTAGATGGTATAGAAAGTGTCAGTTTTTGTCACATATACATAATGTTAAGTAATGCACATAGGGCACGGTAATAGAATGACTATATGCATTAAATAGAATACAACTGGAAAGAAGGCAAGAGCAGGACTTGGGTATTGTACTTGGCAGCAAGCTGAGAAGCACCACTTAATGCCAAACAGCAGCTGCAAAAGCAAATAGAGTGCTTCAAAAGTGTATTAAAAGAGAAAAGGACCCCACTTGCTTTTCAGAACATTCTGTAAAATAGGATACAGGGGAGTTCAACTAGGGGGCATGCAACAAGGTAAATAAAAGGAATGGGACATTTATTTGTATGGTCATTATAAAGATTTGGCACATTATTTACCAAGAACTGTAGAAAAGATGAGGGGGACATCTTTTGCATTTAGAGGAGAGGCATATCCATTATCTGTATAGGAAGGGGTTTTTTTTTTATAGTAAGGCCAGGGCTACACAATGACATATCGCTTGCATTGTATTGTGAAGCAATCAGATGTGATATGTAGAATTTGATTTTACAACCCTATGGATAGGGAAATCTCATGTGTTTGCCAATAAATGCACCCTCATAGACTTATACTAGAGGCGATATCCCACTGCATTCTAGTGATAAGCAACCACGATATGTTGCTATGGAGACCCGGCCTTAAAGACAGGGCCTAGTATGCAGCCTGACAGAGGTCAAAAGAACACTCTTTTGATCTCTGTCGGTATAATGGGAGCCAGTGTCGTAACTAGGAAGGACTGGGCTCCATAGCAAACTTTTGACTGGGCCCCCCTCCCCTGGGTGCCACACACAGCCCCCCCCCCCCTGTAGATAATGTCCCCCATAGGTTTTGCCATACAGCCCCCCTTTACACAGTGCTATACAACTCCCCCTGTAGACAGTGCCCCCTTGTAGACAGTGCCATGCAACCTCCACCTCCCCCTGTAGATAGCGACATACAGCCCCCCTGTAAATAGCGCCTCACCTCCCATTTGTAGATAACACCATACTGGCTCCCCTGTAGATAGCCTTATGCAGCCCCCTGTAAATAGCACCACACAGCCTCCTGTAAATAACACCATACAGCCCCCTGTAGATATTGCCATACAGCCCCCCTGTAGATATTGCCATACAGCCCCCCTGTAGATATTGCCATACAGCCCCCCTCTAGATATTGCCATACAGCCCCTTTGTAGATATTTCCATACAGCCTCCCTGTAGATATTGCCATTCAGCCCCCCTGTAGATATTGCCATACAGCCCCCCTGTAGATATTGATATACAGCCCCCCTGTAGATATTGCCATACAGCCCACCTGTAGATATTGCCCATCAGCCCCCCCTGTAGATATTGCCATACAGCCACCCCATTGTAAATAGTGCCATACAACCACCACATTGTAGATAGTGCCATACAGCCCTCGCACTGTAGATACTTCTCTACAACCCCACACTGTAGATACTGCCATACAGCCTCCCCTGTAGATACTGCCATACAGCCCACCCTGTAGATACTGCCATACAGCCCACCCTGTAGATACTGCCATACAGCCCACCCTGTAGATACTGCCATACAGCCCACCCTGTAGATAGGGCCTGTAGATCGCGCCCTTAAAACAAATAAAACCAGAAAACGTTCTACTCACCTAGGTCCTGTTCCTGCGACGAACGGCGCTTCTACACAAGCCTCCTCAAAGCCGACGGGATCCTTGCGTAGACCGGCGTGATCCAGTGACTGAACAAGTGGCTTGTAGCCAATGGCATAGTGTTCAATAGGACGCAGATACTATTGAATGTGGCGTGGCTACCACTGTAGTAGCCGTAGCGGCTGCTAGCTGCTGCACTTGCCACCTCATGCTGCGGGCCCCGTAGCAGTCGCTATGGATGGTACAGCGGTAGTTACGCCACTGATGGTAGCCTACGGGTATATTTGACATATGCACCGGGAACTTTACCGTCGCATGAGTCAAATGTACAGGGAAAATGCAGTGTGAAAGGCACCTTACATAAAATACTGCACTACTACAGTAGGTGTGGTGTATTATGCCTGTAATTGCTATATTGACAGGCAGCCTGTTAGGACCTAAACAGAAGAAAATTCTAAATGAAATACTTCTCTTTCTTGCATCCAGTCTTGGTTTTCGCTTAAAAATGCATGGAAAAACGACACTATGTGAAAGCTGTTTCTTGATCCAGCCCGAACCCCTAACTACCTGCACCTTGACGTACATTTTTATAGCGATTATTGCGCTGGCCCAAAAGCTGTGCCCGGTGCATCAGCAGCAGGTACCGACTGTACTACTATACAGGTAACATTGCGCTGCAACGGGCAGGATCGGAGATTACTCAGGCCCTTGCCGTTTAACCCCTTAGATGCCGCGGCCAGTAGAGACCTCCGTATCTAAGAAGTTTAACAGATAGAGGGGACTCCCCTTTGTCTTCCCATCGGCACCCCTGCAACACTATCACGGGGTGTCGATGGTTTTTCATGGCGGCCAGGGCCTAACAACGTCACAGCCCAATAGACTATCACTTTTACACTGACAGGCACTAATGCTTTGTTATATGAAGTATACCATAGCATTATATAAGTGAAGATCGCATTATGAAGTCCCCTGGGGGAAGACTTAAAAACATTTTTTTTTACATGGAATTTGCTATGGGTGCACAAGTAGTAAAACAAAGAAAAAAAACCTATGCATATTTAATATCGATGTAATCATACCGGACCATAGAATAAATGATATGTTATTTGTGCTGCACAATGAACGGCGTAAATTTAAAAAGTAGTAAAACGGAATTGCTATTTTTTTCTCATTCCAACCCAAAGAAAGCTAATAAAAGTTGATCAATAATTTATATGTACCTTCAAAATTGAGTTGTCTTGAAAAGAAATAAGCCCTCATACAGTCACATTGACAGAAAAATATAAAAGTGGCTCTCATATATGAACAGTGACATCAGGGGCAACGCCTGAAGCGCAATCCCTGGCCAGAGGGATTCCGCTCCTACAGGGAGCTACAGTGGCACTATCTACAGGGGGGGTTCCATCTAAGCGGGGTGCTACCTACAAGGGGGCAGTGGCACTACCTACAGGTGGCTTTATGGCACTACCTACAAGGGGGCTGTGTGGCACTATCTACAGGGGGCACTGTGGCACTATCTACAGGGGGCACTGTGGCACTATCTACAGGGGGCACTGTGGCACTATCTACAGGGGGCACTGTGGCACTATCTACAGGGGGCACTGTGGAACTATCTACAGGGGGCACTGTGGCACTATCTACAGGGGGCACTGTGGCACTATCTACAGGGGGCACTGTGGCACTATCTACAGGGGCCTGTGTGGCACTATCTATAGGGGGCTGTGTGGCACTATCTACAGAGGCCAGTGCGTGGCATTTCCTACAGAGGCCAGTGCGTGGCATTTCCTACAGAGGCCAGTGCGTGGCATTTCCTACAGAGGCCAGTGCGTGGCATTTCCTACAGAGGCCAGTGCGTGGCATTTCCTACAGAGGCCAGTGCGTGGCATTTCCTACAGAGGCCAGTGCGTGGCATTTCCTACAGAGGCCAGCGTGTGGCATTATCTACAGAGGGAAGCGTGTGGCATTATCTACAGAGGAAAGCGTGTGGCATTATCTACAGAGGGAAGTGTGTGACATTATCTACAGAGGGAAGTGTGTGGCACTATCTACAGAGTGAAGTGTGTGGCACTATCTACAGAGTGAAGTGTGTGGCATTATCTACAGACACCAGTGTGTGGCATTATCTACAGACACCAGTGTGTGGCATTATCTACAGAGGGCAGTGTGTGGCATTATCTACAGAGGGAAGTGTGGGGCATTATCTACAGAGGCCAGTGTGTGGCATTATCTACAGAGGGCAGTGTGGGGCATTATCTACAGAGGGCAGTGTGTGGCATTATCTACAGAGGGCAGTGTGGGGCATTATCTACAGAGGGAAGTGTGTGGCATTATCTACAGAGGAAGTGTGTGGCAAAAAATTTACCACGTTGTTAAAACGAACAGGGAAAAAATTGAAAGAAACGGATCAAAATCGTCCATTAAAAATGGAAGCGCAGCCCGGAACAAAGACGAACGGATGCAAAATGGCTGAGAAAAAACATACAAAAACTGACGTTTTAGTTGGCTGACATTCGGACCCTGTCGCATGAATAGAGCCAAGAAACTATTCCCGTTGAGAACTGGATTTCAGAAGTACTAACATCCTTGAACTATCCACTTACATTGAGGTCATACGTTATTTAGATAAAACTGGTAACCATGGCACCACAAGAAACACTTGCTGCCTGCCAATGAAACCATCCAAAATCACAAGCACAGAAGTGGTATTTGTGAGTTTAGGGTAGGATAAGCTGAGCCCTGTGTAATTTGATAAGCATGTGGTCACACAGTCTGGCGGTGTCATTTTGTGACCACAATAAAAAAGACTGGCATTTTAGGCCGCTTGTCTTGGTGTTTGTCTACATCTGATTGGATTACATTTGAACACCCGCACAACAGATAAGCCGCTTTAAGCTTGGCTTATATGAGTTTGTAATGTTTTGTGGTCAGCATTTATTTACTACATTGATTGCTGTTTTCATGATTACTGTGATTGAAAAAGGAAAAATGTCTTTGTCTCTTTAGGTATTTTTTTTATCTTTTCCTAACAGACAGTCTACCATTTTGTCCGTAGAAAAATAAAGTGTATTACAGAAACAATGCTTTTCTTCACTGGTAATTTGCTGATAAAGAACACTGCGGTTGTTTAGATTGAAAGATGTCAGTGTTTTTATGCAGCTTTCAAGCAAGCAGTTTGGTATTTCAGAGATAGAAACTTAAATATGACAAGGGTTTCTTTAGCACAGGTGGGAAACACATATTTTTGAGAAATACTGAAATTCTGAGATAGACGTTTCAAACCTACATGACAAATGTAGAAGCTGCAGTGGGTGGCAAGTTAAGTCACTATAAAGACATGAATAGAAATAAATTGATGGAAGCATATTCCCAGTAGAAGATTTATATATAGAAAAAAGTTCATGTGTCTGAATTAACAGAAAACGTACTGAGCAAATTAACCTACAAAGGAAATCTACGTATGCTCATACATGACTTGGTTCCCCAAAGAACCTGACCTGTGGATGATTGACAGAAAAACTTTTGGTCATTTGGAATCGGATGGGATTTTGGATTCAAAATAGATTTCTTCGGCTACATATTCAGATGAGCTTTGTAGAAACTTTTCAGTTTCATCTGGGAAAAACTGACGATTTTACATCAGAGTTGAATCATTATTGTGTCAGAGTGTTATCCGCGTGTCCGTTTTTAACGTCCCATGTAGCATCAGTGATCAGTTTTTCATGCTTCCTTTTTTTCAGCATCTCCTCGCAACCCATCAGTGAGAAATGGACAGCACTCGGATAGCATTAGTGTGGCCTCCCATTTTTTCACGGACCCATTAAATTGAATGGGCTTGTCTAATGTGAGAATCGGACCACAGTGCATGTTGCCAGTTTCTCTGCATGGACCGACGGTTCGTGCAGAATATCGGACATGTGAATTAGCCCATTAACTTTAATGGGTCAGTGTTCAGTCTGTTAGTTCTGTACTGGACAGCATAGGGACGTGAACATCACTCGTCTGAATAGGCCCTCAGGCATATTTAGATGGCCGTATCTTTCATTCTTTCACTAATGGGATATGCTCATAATTTTGGTAAAGTACCATGTGATTGTGCAGAAAGTCAACTTTATCTGGCACAACCTACTGTGCTCTCCCTGCGGTTTTCTGGGTATACCTACTGCATCTGGTACAAATGGCACCAAATCAAGATACACCCCAGCTTGAGCCATATAAGTTGCTTTACTCATGTAATAGACTACTTTAATGTACTTGTAGCAATTGTATAAATAAGTGGCAGACCTAGAGTAGTTTCATCAATGTGAAAAGCTA
Source organism: Rhinoderma darwinii (assembly GCF_050947455.1). NCBI lineage: Eukaryota > Metazoa > Chordata > Amphibia > Anura > Rhinodermatidae > Rhinoderma > Rhinoderma darwinii. The sequence continues at coordinate 50,891,970 of NC_134698.1, forward strand.
GCTTATTGCTTTTGTGTGGTAATATTTTCCCACAGTAGTAGGGTAAATGGGCAAATACCAATGTAGCAGACCTGGATTTGTCTGTCTAGAGTATGATGATAGTTCAATAAGTGGGGATAATACAGTGGAGCAGATTGACGAATACCGTCTTAAATGTAGACAGATGAGAATTAGAGTAGATGCGTCAAATTTATCACAGTGGCTCATGCTGGAGGATACATTTGGTGCACCTTTAGACACTTCTGTCTAACCTTATACCATTTCTTGGTTGGCTTACTTTATACCTTTTTTTTCACCAAAATTTTAGCACAATTTGGTGCATTTTAAGCCACTTCCCCTTGTCGGGTGATTCGCAAAAAGCATCAAAAAAAACCTTTATAAATGTGTCACACAGGGTGTTCACCAGAATTCAATTTGATTAGTAAATCTGCCCCTGTATGTTTACCTGAAGTCCTATGTATAACCACTAATAATTAATCATGACAGCAAAATAAGTGTACGCGTGGCAAACTCTGCTACGTCTGACAAACTAAGCCACACCAGTTCTGTACCTTGCATGCATTAGCTTTTATTTTTGCCTTCCTCCAGATAAACACAGTATAAAAATAATAGGGTGATCTCTTCCTGGATCTATGGATATTTCGATCTCTAAGAATTTGTCTATTTGCCATATGCCGGCATTATATTTTCGATTTGCGTCTTCTCCCTATCTTTGGCACCCATCCTTTCCAGGATATGCTATGAGTAGGCACCATCTTAATATTTTAGACCTTAAATAAAGTATAGCTGAATATATAATCTATATACTGCAGTATAAAATATTATAATGTAAACCATGTCCCCTGGTTTATAAATGTGGTTATGTTTCTTCCTATATGTTAGTGAGGACCAGTCAAACTACACGGCATCATCCTATGCCGTAAAGCTATGTTCACATTCTACTCTTTACAATTGCAGAGCTGCCAAAATGAAGAGGAAGATGAGGAAAAAGACAAAACGTTTGAAGTAAGATATTTGCTACTTTTTCCTTTCTGCCCGCTTGATGTCCAATTCTAAATGTTCTGTAATGTTTTAAAATAATGTATGTAAATAATGTGATTTATTTTATAGGATAATTACAGTAATGTTTTATCGTGTTGCGATACAATCCCCAGCAGATACAATCAGTTATATAGTATGCTAAATTATCCATAGGTCTCCATGTCTGTTTAGATATGTCATAGAGAACAAATACATTTCACATTTCTGTCTGTTTACAGGAGAAAGAAATGGAAAAACAAAAGACCTTGTATCAGCAGGCCCGTCTACATGAAAGAGGGGCTGCTGAGATGGTTTTGCAGATGATCAGTGCAAGTAAAGGTAATGATACTTTCTCCTTTAGGCCTCTTTCAAACGTCAGTATTTTGCATGAGTATTTGAGCGCCAAAACCAGGAGCGAAATCAAAATACGAACAGAGGTAAATTTTTTCCTATTATTACACTTTTTCTCTGTTTCACTCTTGGTTTTGACTTCCAAATACTGCCCAAAATACTGCCTTGTGAAAGTGGCCTTAGTCCTCTGTTCCAAACAGCCAAAGACGATGTTATGTGTTTTCTCTTTACTTACTTAACTGTGGAAATGAAAACTGTTTTGATCTTCATCTAAATAGCTTAAAAATTCTGTGAGGATTCATACCCAAGTACTGTAATGTAATACACACACACACACACACACATATATATGAGTACACACACGCAAAAAAAAACACACACACATATTAACTGCATAGACGTATAGTTAAATGATAAAAAAAATTGTGCACATGGTTTATACACTGAACTCAATAATAACACTGTATACAGTTTGCTCCTCGGCTCCCTCTAGTGATGGCTACAGGTAGTATACCGTCTTTGAAATATATTACCATGCAGGAGATTTGGAGCTCTGACCACTATGAAGATATATAAAGAAAGTAATCAGACATGATAATAAAAGGTGTACCTAACTTTAAACATCATTTAAAAGGCAAACTAAACCAGAACTGAAATATCTGAAATACCATGTCCTATGGCTTATTAACCTGGGATTCAGGGTATGGCAGATCTAAGGAGAGCGTGAGGCTGCCTACATCTCCCACAGGTACCAGCTGAAATTTTATCCAGTGATAGGAAGCTGTCATTGTAACCGATGCTCCCTGTCACAGATTTTGGTACAGGATTTGCAGTATACAGATAGACAGCAGTCGAACCCCTGCTTAGCAGAAAAATTGCTGAGAGTGGGGAGCTCATCATAGAGTAGCTTCCTAAAGGCATGGTGTCGCCCCAAAAACATGTTTTTTTTTTAAAATTTAAACATTTAGTGTGTGGGTGATTAAACATTGTTCAAATTTTTTTTATTTTTTTCGCGAGTCAGGAAATATTATAAATTTTTTCACATTTTTCAAAATTTATAATACTACCCATTTTTGGTCACTAGATGGAGCTAGTTGGAGCTAGTTCCCAAAATTGCAGCATTGCAACATTGGGTTAAAAGCTCTCGCTCTAGTGAGCTCTCTGCATCCCCCCTCCTTTATCCTAGCTAGTGCCGGGATAAACGAGGGGTTTGAAAGGTTTAACCTCCTACACTGTGTGTCGCCATTTTTTGAGGTAACCCACAGTGTAGTAGGTTTACATACAGTAGTAAACACACACAAACACTAACATACATTGAAATCGCTTACCTGCTCCTGCCGCCGCGGCTCCCTCCGGCCCGTCCGCTCCCTTTGCTGTCGCTGTTCCATGTGCACAAGTCCGGAAGCCGCGACCGGAAGTAGTAATATTACAGTCCGGCCGCAACTTCCGGTCCACAGGAAAATGGCGCCGGACGGCGCCAATTTCGAATAGGACTGTGTGGGAGCGGCGCATGCGCAGTTCCCACACAGACGCCGTACACGGACGTGAATGGGACGGGAGCCGTTCACAGTCCCTATGGGACTGTGGCTGCCGTACTCCATGTCTGTGTGTGTCGTTAATCGACACACACAGAAATGGAACAAAAAATGGCAGCCCCCATAGGGAAGAAAAAGTGTAAAAATAAGAAAAAGTAAAACACAAACACACAAATGAATAAAAACGTTTTTATTAAAGCACTAACATCTTTAACATATAAAAAAAATTATTTGCCATGACACTGTTCCTTTAATGGCTTTCTAGAACAATGTGCTACAATCTTTGATGGATTGCAACCCCTCACCCCTCCCTTCCACTAATTGTTAGCTGTGGAAATCATTTAGGCTTTGTTCACATATCAGTCAGTGCTCTATTCTGATGTTCCGTTGGATCTTTCCATCAGAATGGAGCCCTGACTGACACAAACGGAAACCATAGCTTGACGGAAAGCTCAGACGGAACGTCAGAATAGAGCCCTGACGAATATGTGAACGAAGCCCATTTTCCTTTTATCTAAATAGTGACATTTACAATGGTATGTCTGCTAAATTAAAATAACATCCAAGGGAACATGCATTGTATTTAATATTTTTCATATATTATATTTTTCTAATAATGTTAGAGGAATAAAAAACTATAGATTAAATCTGGAAATATTTAATCTATTTGTGTTTTCAACAGATTAGTTATAATGTAGTAAAAGGGAGGCACCTAACAACCTTGTTGGCACTGCACTACATAAGCGTGATGCTATATGACTGCAGGGGCCTGTTTAACAATGGCCTATCCTTCTGGTAGTTGACTAGGGTTGGGTCAGGTGTTCTCATTCAGCAGCATAAATATTTTTGTTAGGCCAGAAGTATTTGTTGTAGTTTTGGGACAGTCTAATATATGCATATGATACTTACAATAATGTAATACATGTGTCTATTGTATCTACAGTACTGTGCAAAAGTTTTAAGCAGTTGTAGAAAAATGCTTCAAAGTAAGAATGCTTTAAAAAATAAAAGTGCCATAGTTTTTTTTTTATCAATTAACAAAATATATAGTGAGTGAACAGAAATCTAAATCAAATCAATATTTGGTGTGACCACCCTTTGCCCTCAAAACAGCATCAATTCTTCTAGGTACACTTGCACAGAGTCATCAATTTTGTAGGATTATAGTCAGGTGTATGATTAACCAATTATACCAAACAGGTGATAATCATCATCATTTTCATATGTAGGTTGAAACACAGTCATAAACTGTAACAGAAACAGATGTGTATGAGGCTTAAAACTCTGTGAGGAACAGTCAAACTCTGCTACAAAGTTGAGGTTGTGGAAGACAATTTCATGTCATAGGTCCACCATGGTAAGACAGAGCACACAAACAAGACACAAGGAAGTTATACTGCATCAGCAAGGTCTCCCCCAGGCAAATATTTCAGAGCAGACTGGGGTTTCAAAATGTTCTGTTCAAGCTCTTTTGAAGAAGAACAAAGAAACGGGCAACGTTGAGGAATGTAGACATAGTGGTCGGCCAAGGAAACAAGTACAGCAGATCAAAGACAAATCATGCTTACTTCACTTTGAAATCGGAAGATATCTAGCAGTGGCATTAGCTCAGAACTGGCAGAAACCAGTGGGACCCAGGTACGCCATCTGCTGTTCAGAGAAGTCTGGCCAGAAGTTGTCTTCATGGTAGAATTGGGGGACAAAAAGCCACACCTTCAACATTGGAACAAGGCCAAGCGACTCAATTATGCACCAAAACATAGGAACTGGGGTGCAGAAAATGGCAGCAGGTGCTCTGGACTGATGAGTCAGCATTTGAAATATTTTGCTGTAATAGAAGGCAGTTTGTTCAATGAAGGGCTGGAGAGCGGCACAATAATGAGTGTCTGCAGGCAACAATGAAGCATGGTGGAGATTCCTTGCAAGTTTGGGGCTGCATTTCAGCAAATGGAGTTTGGGATTTGGTCAGGATTAATGGTGTTCGCATTGATGAAAAATACAGGCAGATAATTATCTATCATGCAGTACCATCAGGGAGGCATCTGATTGGCTCCAAATTTATTCGGCAGCATGACAACGACCCCAAACATACAGCCAATGTCATTAAGGACTATCTTCAGCGTAAAGAAGAACAAGGAGCCCTGGAAGTAATGATATGGCCCCCACAGAGCCCTGATCTCAACAACATCGAATCTGTCTGGGATGTTGTTACATGAAGAGAAAAAAAAATGTAAGGAAGCCGACATCCACAGAAGATCTGTGGTTAGCTCTCCCAAGATGTTTGTAACAACCTCCCTGCTGAGTTCCTTCAAAAACGGTGTGCAAGTGTACCTAGAAGAATTAATGCTTTGAAGGCAAAGGGTGGTCACACCAATATTGATTTAATTTAGATTTCTCTTCTATTCATTCACTTTACATTTTGTTAATTGATTAAAAAAAACTATTATAACTTTTTTATTTTATTTAAAGCATTCTTACTTAGCAGCATTTTTCCACAACTGACTAAAAAGTTTGCACAGTACTGTATTTAGCACTCAAAATGGACATATAGAGGTCAACAAATAGTGTCACCCCTGCAGCTGCAGTCCCTGTGGCAATCACAACACATTTGTTTGCAGCATTATTTATATAATGCTATAGAACCCCTTTATGAAAGCCGTCTTATTTCACGGACATGAAAACTCCATTATACATGTGTTGAATATCTTCTTTGACATGTGCTTTATTCTTTACCCAGGTGAAATGAGCTCCATGGTTGTAGAGACGCTAAAACTTGGAATTGCAATTTTGAATGGTGGAAATACTGTTGTGCAACAGGTAATACGAATGTGTTACCTTATTTATTTGTTAAGTGAAATTATATGTGAGTGTTATTCACATGCACAGTATCGGTGGTCCGAAAATTTTCATTTTTATAATATTCTAACCTTGTGAGTATTAACTACATCTACTATTATTATTCTGTGAAAAGTCTCTTATAAAAAATCTTGTTGAAGTGTGTATGGTGAGAAGTATAAAGTGCTTATATGATCATTTTGTGATAAACGCCACTAATGTCGCGCTTTTCACAGAAAATGTTAGATTACCTAAAAGAGAAAAAGGATGCTGGATTTTTCCAGAGCTTGTCCGGCTTAATGATGTCATGCAGGTAAGTACATTTCTATAATTTCTCCATAGATTACACTTTGCTTTGTCCTTGAGAAATGCAATGTCGTTATTGTCAATTGCCGAGAAAAAATAAATAAAAAATCGTCAAACTCTTCTGCTCATAAGATACACTAACCAAGTTTCTGTGATTCATATTACAACATTCTTGAGCCCACGCTCTTACACTACATGGCTCACCAAGGGCAAGGTCAACTCTATAGTCTTCACTAATACTACAAAGCTCCTTCAGAGACCTGCAGTGAGTTAATATGAGGATGATTCTCATTTTATTTGTTTTTGGCTCAGTGTTCTTGACTTGAATGCATTTGAAAGACAGAACAAAGCAGAAGGTCTTGGAATGGTCACAGAAGAAGGGACACGTAAGTTCAATGGCGGATTTCTGTGGCATTTAATTGTCAAAACTTAAGAAGACGGGGCCTGCAAAAGAAAATGAAGTAACATTGAAAAAATGTATAACATCTATTAGCTCCTATGTGTAGAAATTTTTACTTTCCCTTTTCCCATCCCTTG